>NC_089220.1:68486157-68706157 GCF_963924675.1 Phocoena phocoena | reverse complement strand
CTTTTCAGCTAATTGCCTAAAGGTTTTACCCTAAAAAGAACAGTCTAAGATGCATTTGTCATGTACACTTAGAGAATATGATGAATTTGTAGCATGAACAGCTTGTCTCTTTGACTTAATACTGACAAACATTCAATTTGAAATTTGAAGAGGTAATGGTGGTAGTTACAAGGAAATGAAAAGCTTCAAAGCTTCACATTTTCTTGGCATGACCTCTACAACAGCATCTGTTCTTGTCTTTTTGTTGTTGTTGTTGTTGTTTTTTAATTCTTGAGTAATACTAGGAAGTTGCTAGACCAGATGAACTTCCTGGACCCAAACAATTAGCAAACGGTTATTCAATCACTCCCAAGAGTAGATTTATGCCAGACAAGTAGAATATCATGGCCTTTTGATTTATTTTATATAACCTTCCTTGCACACTTTTTCTTACAATGCCTGGCAGGTAGTCAGTGAGAGGAGACATGGGCTGAAGTATGGCTTTGCATAGGATATAGAGATGATGTGGTGTTATTTTCCATTGCCTCCAATTCCATTCACTAGACAGTCTTCACCTCTGGACTTAGAAGGGCTGACCCTGCAGACTCCATTTCCCTGACTGTTAGGAATGACCAGCAGCAATGGTAGGTGAATCTTAGGAGTGAGTATGATCTTCCAGAGATGTATACAGACTGAGAAGAATGGAAGATGGGATCCTGAGGTATACCTGTGTATACTGAGGAAGAGGAGCCCATAAAGGAGACTGAGGTTTAGCATTTAAGTGGCAAAATACTAAGAGAAAAATGGGATGAGAGAGTCACAGAACTGACAGAAAAAGGGAATATCAAAGAGGGATGGACCAGTAGCATCAAATGGTACAAAGAGGATCCTGGAAATCATCTAGTGAATTAGTCATGTTAGAAGTCAACAGTGACATTGCAGAGAGCAGTTTCAGTGGTTGGGAATAGTGGTGGGGAAAGAAATCAGAACACAATGAGTTAAAGAGATAGGAAGCAGAAAAGTTTAGAAAATGAGAATCAGCTATCCTTTTAAAAAGCTTGGCTGTGGTCAAGCTAAGTATAAACAGTAATGCATATTTTGATGTGCACTTAAAATTCTCTATGCTTAAGAATAATTTGATAGAAAAAGTCACCAATGACCTGATTAAGACTTCGTACGATAGTTCCTGGGAACTCAAAAGGGCAGTTGCTACTCCTCAGTCTTTCTTTGGGGAACAACACTACTTAATTCTTAATCATTTCCAAAGCACCTACCTGAAGGTCAGTCCAACAAAGAGAAGAAAAGAGATATCATATATGAATTTTCCCCCTTTTCCATAAGTCATTTACTGAGATTTTTAAAAAACTCCCGCATATCCCCGAGAGTAGAAGACATATAATATCAGTAGTTTGTGTTTAGGTAATGTGGATTATAGTAAAATAATCTGTCAATAACAGGTTCTGTCCTACTTTCTCACTAAAGATGTTGTTGTATAGTACCAAAATGACAGAAAATTTAGGCAGAAGTTTACATTATTGTCTTTGTTTTGGAACCTTTAGCCCTCCCCTCCTAGTCTGTTTTATACTTCTCCGAAGTAGTAATACTTTCTCTCAACCCACCTTCTCTGGGGTCCTGTCTAAAGTGCTGGCAAAGAAAGATCTGATAAACTCATTCACACTAACAAATGATGACAAAGCAGCCTAACCTGTCACCTCTCCCAAGATGGCTGTGTATCTGAGACCTAAGTCCAGGAATGAATTTCAAATTGAAGAATTTTAGTTGTGTAGGAGGATGAAGCATTGGAGCTAGGCATGGTCCTATCAGAATATCACAAATAGGACTTATTCTACCTAAATATATGGCCAATATTACATAATGTTTTCAGTTAAAAGAGCAGAGACTCTCAGGAAATAGATTTCTGTGACGTAAGGGACAAATCTGTTTTTCAGTGATATTTTAGAAATATGTCCCAATGAGGTAATCACCAGATTTTCATTTACACATATGTGACTACACAGTTCCAGATTTCAAAGGAGTTTGTGGAGCAGGCTGACCTTTTGACATCGTCACAATTCTATAGCTATTGTTTATAAAAATGTGTGAAGACATCAACAGATATCTGGATAAAGAAGATGTGGTACATATATAAAATGGAATACTACTCAGCCATAAAAAATGAAATAATGCCATTTGCAGTGACATGGATGGACCTAGAGATTATCATACTGAGTGAAATAAGTCAGAAAGAGAAAGACAAATATCATATGATATCACATATGTGGAATCTAAAATATGACACAATGAACTTACCTATGAAACAGAAACAGACTCACAGATAAAGAGAACAGACTTGTGTTGCCAGGGGAGGGGGTGTGGAGGAGGGAGGGATTGGGATTTGGGGTTAGCAGATGCAAACTATTATATACAGAATGGATAAACAGCAAGGTGCTACTGTATAACACGGAACTATATTCAATATCCTGTGACAAACCATAATGGAAAAGAATATGAAAAAGAATGTGTGTGTGTATATATATATATATATATATATAAAACAATCACTTTGCTGTACAGCAGAAATTAACACAACATTGTAAATCAACTATATGTCAATAAAATACACTTTTTTAAAAATTTGAGATTTCAAAGAAAATGGTGGAAACTTATAAATTAAAGGTTTCAATATTGATCAGGCTGTAACATCCAATTAACATTTTGAAGGCTACCACTTCATTTAGATGAATGGCAGGCCGTGACTGGCAGCCACAAGACAGCTCATGAACAGGATTACAACAAAGTAATTTGCTTTTGTCAGAGAGAGGCTTTCAGTAATAGTGTTCTCTTGGCTTAATAAAGTTAAGCACCACTTATAATGGGTACTTCACTTTGCTTCTCTCTATCATATAGCATGTTGGTGCTCTGTTCTTACAGCAGACATCTGCGTAGGTGTTCATTTGTTCTCTCCCACTGTGTAGGTACTTAAATTCTCAAGCTTCTAGCCATAAAATAGTTACACAAAATGCAGTGTGAATTTTTATAAGCTGATATTCATCATCATCACCTAATGTACCAAAGATTTATACTTCCCAATATCATTTTTTTTTGGCGGTACACGGGCCTCTCACTGTTGTGGAGCACAGGCTCCAGATGCGCAGGCTCAGCGGCCATGGCTCACAGGCCCAGCCACTCCGTGGCATGTGGGATCTTCCTGGACCGGGGCATGAACCCCTGTCCCCTGCATCGGCAGGTGGACTGTTAACCACTGTGCCACCAGGGAAGCCCCCAATATCATTTATTTTGACTCATGCATGTGTGAATTGAAAAAGCCCTCTGTATTTCGATACAAGTGTTAAAAATATAATCACTGAAAAACTATAATCACTGAAAAACGTGAGCTATATAAGTTAAAAACAACTAGTCTCCATCTTGAAACATCACAGAGAATTTATGAAATGCATAGACCATAGGAAGATATTCTAAATAATGACAGGTTTGATTATAATTTTATCAATAGTGATATGTAACTTAGAAAGTTTTATTGATAAAAAGTTTGATATTCTATTATTCCAAAAGTTATCTTTTTAAAAAACTTTTATTTTATATTGGAGTATCATTGATTAAGAATGCTGTTTAATTTCAGGTGTACAGCAAAGTGATTCAATTATACATATACAAGTATCTATTCTTTTTCAAATTCTTTTCCCATTTAGATTATTACAGAATATTGAGTAGAGTTCCCTGTGCTACACAGTAGGTTATGGTTGGTTATCTTTTTTTTTTTTTTTTGGCTGTACCACATAGCTTATGGGATCTTCCTGACCAGGGATTGAACCCAGGCCACTACAGTGGAAGAACTGAGTCCTAACCACTGGACTGCCAGGGAATTCCCAGTTATCTATTTTAAATATAGCAGTGTATATATGTTAACCCCAAACAGAGTATTGAGTAGAGTCTGGTTTTGGTATCAGGGTGATGGTTGCCTCATAGAATGAGTTTGGGAGTGTTCCTTCCTCTGCAATGTTTTGGAGTAGTTTCAGGATAGGTCTTCTCTAAATGTTTGATAGAATTCAACTGTGAAGCCATCTGGTCCTGGACTTGTATTTGTTGGGAGTTTTTAAATCACAGTTTCAATTTCAGAACTTGTGATTGGTCTGGTCATATTTTCTATTTCTTCCTGGTTCAGTCTTGGGAGACAGTATCTCTCTAATAATTTGTCCATTTCTTCTAGGTTTTCCATGTTATTGGTGTATAGGTGCTTGTACGATCCTTTGTATTTCTGTAGTGTCCATTGTAATTTCTCCTTTTTCATTTCTAATTTTATTGATTTGAGCTCTCCCCCTTTTTTTCTTGACGAATCTGGCTAAAGGTTTGTCAATTTAGTTTATCTGTTCGAAGAACCAGCTTTTAGTTTCAATGATCTATTGCTTTCTTCATCTCTATTTCATTTATTTCTGCTCTGATATTCATGATTTCTCTCCTTCTGCTAACTTTGGACTTTGTTCTTCTTTCTCTACTTGCTTTAGGTGTAAGGTTAGGTTGTTTATTTGAGATAAGACTGTATCGCTATAAACTTCCTTCTTAGAACTGCTTTTGCTGCGTCCCATAGGTTTTGGATCATTGTGCTTTCGTTTTCATTTGTCTCTAGGTATTTTTTGATTTCCTCTTTGATTTCTTCAGTGATCCGTTGGTGGTTTAGTAGCATATTGCTTAGCCTCCATGTGTTTATGTTTTTTACAGGTTTTTTTTCTTGTAGTTGATTTCTAATCTCATAGCATTGTGGTCAGAAAAGATGCTTGATATGATTTCAACTTCCTTAAATTTACTGAGGCTCGCTTTGTCGCCCAGCATGTGATTGATCCTGGAGAATGTTCCATGTGCCCTTGAGAAGAATGTATATTCTTCTGCTTTTGGATGGAATGCTCTGTAAATATCAATTAAGTCTATCTGGTCTAATATGTCATTTAAGGCCTGTGTTTCCTTATTGATTTTCTGTCTGGGTGATCTGTCCGTTGATGGCTGTTAGTATTTGCCTTATATATTGAGGTGCTCCTGTGTTGGATGCACATATATTTACAATTGTTATATCTTCTTGAATTGATTCCTTGATCATTGTGTAGTGTCCTTCTTTGTCTCTTGTAACAGTCTTTATTTTAAAGTCTATTTTGTCTGATATGAATATTGCTACTCTAGCTTTCTTTTGATTTCCGTTTGCATGGAATACCTTTTTCCAACCCCTTTCAGTCTGTTTGTGTCCCTAGCTCTGAAGTGGGTCTCTTGTAGACAGTATATATACGGGTTTTGTTTTTGTATCCATTCAGCCAGTCTATGTCTTTTGGCTGGAGCATTTAATCCATTTATGTTTAAGGTAATTATCATTAGGTACACTCTTATTGCCATCTTGTTAATTGTTTTGGATTTGCTTTTGTATTTTTTCTTCCCTTCCTCTTTTGTTCCCTTCTCTTGTGATTTGATGACTAATTTTAGTGTTGTGTTTGAATTCCTTTTTCTTTTTTGTGTGTGTATCTAATGTAGATTTTCAGTTTGCAGTTACCATGAGGTTTTGATATAGCAGTCTATATATAAACAAGATTGTTTTAAGTTGCTGGTCTTTTAATTTCAAATGCATTTCCAACATCCGGCATTTGTGCTCTCCTCTTCTCACAATTGCTGGTTTTGATATCATATTTGTGTGCAGATGATTTCCTATTTTTACCGTATGTTTGCCTTTACCGGTGAGCTTTTCTATTCGTAATGTTCTTGTTTCTAGTTGTGGTGTTTTCTTTTCCACCTAGAGAAGTTCCTTTACCATTCATTGCAAAGCTGGTCTGGTGGTGCTGAATTCTCTTAGCTTTTGCTTGTCTGTAAAGCTTTTGATTTCTCCATTGACTCTGAATGAGAGCCTTGCTGGGTAGAGTATTCTTGGTTGTAGGTTCCTCTCTTTTGTCACTTTAAATATAGCCTGCCACTCCCTTCTGGTCTGCAGAGTTTCTGCTAAGAAATCAGCTGTTAACCTTATGGGAATTTCCTTGTATGTTATTTGTTGCTTTTCCCTTGTTGCTTTTAATATTTTTTCTTTGCCTTTAATTTTTGTTAATTTGATTACTATGTGTCTCAGCTTGTTCCTCCTTGGGTTTATCCTGCCTGGCACTCTCTACACTTCTGGACTGGACTGGGGTGACTATTTCCTTTCCCATGTTAGGGAACTTTTCAGCTATTATTTCTTCAAATATTTTCTCAGGTCCCTTCTCTTCTCCTTCTGGGACCCCTATAATGCAAATGTTGGTGCATTTAATGTTATCCCAGAGGTCTCTTAGACTGTCCTCATTTCTTTTCATTCTTTTGTCTTTATTCTGTTCTGTGGCAGTGATTTCACCATTCTGTCTTCCAGCTCACTTACCTGTTCTTCTGCCTCAGTTATTCTGCTGTTGATTCCTTCTAGTGTATTTTTCGTTTCAGTTATTGTATTGTTCATCTCTGTCTGTTTGTTCTTTAGTTCTTCTAGGTCTTTGTTAAACATTTCTTGTATCTTCACTATCTGTGCCTCCATTGTTTTTCCAAGATCTTGGATCATCTTTACTATCATTACTCTGAATTCTTTATTGGGTATATTGCCTATCTCCACCTCACTTAGTTGTTCTTCTGGGGTTTTATCTTGTTCCTTCATCAGGGACCTATTCCTTTGCCATCCCATTTTGTGTAACTTTCTGTGATTGGGGTTTCTATTCCACAGGTTGCAGGGTTGTGGTGCTTCTGGCTTCTGCTGTGTGCCACCCTGATAGATGAAGCTGTCTAAGAGGCTTGTGAGGCTTTCTGGTGGGAGGGACTGGTTCCTGCCCACTGGTGGGTGGAGCTGGGTCTTGTCCCTCTGGTGGGCAAGGCTGTGCTCAGGAAGACTTTAAATGGCCTGTCTGCTGATGGGTGGAGCTGTGTTCCTGCCCTGCTGGTTGTTTGGCCTGAGGCATCCCAGCACTGGAGCCTACAGGCTGTTGGGTGGGGCCAGGTCTTGGGGAGAAAAGGGTGGCCTCCAGGAGGGCTCATGTCAATGAGTACTCTCCAGAGCTACTGCTGCCAGTTTCTTTGTCCCTGCAGTGTGCCACAGCTGCCCCCTGCCTCTGCACGACACCCTCCAATACTAGCAGGTAGGTCTGGCCCAGTCTCTTATGGTTTCATTGCTTTCTTCCTGAGTCCTGGTACACACAAGACCTTGTGTGCACCCTCCAAGAGTGAAGTTTCTGTTTCCCCCAGTCCTGTGGAATTCCTGTGATCAAACCCCACTGGCCTTCAAAACCGGATTCTCTGGGGGCTCTTCCTCCCAATTCCAGATCCCCAGGCTGGGGAGCCTGAAGTAGAGCTCAGAACCTTCACTCCTTTGGGAAAACTTTTGTGGTATAATTATTTTCCAGTTTGTGGGTTGCCTACCCAGTGGGTATGGGATTTGATTTTATCACGATTGCACCCCTCCTACTGTCTCATTGTGGCTTATTCTTCGTCTTTGGATGTAGGGTATCTTTTCTGGTAGGTTCCAGCATTTTTTGTCAATGGTTGTTCAGAAGTTAGTTGTGATTTTGCTGTTTTCGTAAGAAGAGGTGAGCTCATATCCTTCCACTCCTCCATCTTGTTTCTGTCCCCAAAAGTAAATTATCTTAACTGAACATCTTTGGTATGGGATCTTCAAAAGTATAGAATAAGATTTAGATTTGTCCTTTGAATTTTTTTAAAATGTCATTCTACTCTAAAATTACTCTCATGTAACAGTCAATCATTACATACTTTAAGTTGAATAAAAAGTATAGTAATTTATCTCTAAGTTGAACTTGGATATAGAATCTTGTAAGATTTTTATTCTTGATTTAAGTAATGATAAGATATATTTGGAAAATATTCATTGTTACCTGAAGCATTACTTGTAGAGTATCAGTATGAAGCCCTCTCCCCCTTTTTTTAACTTCATTAATTTTTTTGTTCTTTCTAGGCTCCTTATATGTAATTTTTCTCTCTTGGGAAGACTGTTGAAACATCAAAGTAAGGTCTCCTAGGAATGCTTGTACTTCTGAAAGCTTGGTCTTATCCACTCTGCCTTTGTCTCCCTTGCATTTTTGTGTAAGTCAGTGACACATCAGGTCTGAAGGAATATGTGATGGAGGAAACCTAGCACAAGAGCCAAAATAATGGGTAGATAAATTGGGTAGAATAGATACTTGAAAAGACATGTAAACACTGGAAATTACATGGGCTTTTTCACAACAGGACACCTTATTTCTTCAACTTGACAATTAAACAACAGCTATCTCCTATGAACTTTTCTTCAAAACACATTTTAAACTTGAGAATCATAGTGAAAAGGTATTGCTTTTCTCCAGGGCTACAGGGAAATTTTGCAAGGG
This sequence comes from Phocoena phocoena, assembly GCF_963924675.1. Taxonomy (NCBI): domain Eukaryota; kingdom Metazoa; phylum Chordata; class Mammalia; order Artiodactyla; family Phocoenidae; genus Phocoena; species Phocoena phocoena. Next base: position 68,697,794 of record NC_089220.1, on the reverse strand, counting down.
TTACTTAATGGAGGAAGGGGCACAGAGCTGGTGAAATTTTGAACATTAGACAAGAGATGAATTTACCTACCAACAAGGGGAATTCAGAATGACCCTTGATTACAAGGTAGTGTGTTTTTAGATGTATGTTTGCTTATCTATAATGTTAGGCAGAAAAATTCCCAATGACTTGTGTTTACTATAAGGTAATTTTGAGAAATTATCAGTGGAAGATTTTATAATTCAAACAAGTAACTTAAAAACACTGGAGTGGTTTGCACAGTGTGTAAACTTATAGAATAATATGCCACAAAGATTTAGGAGTACACATTATTTGTTAGGCTTATAATATGGCTCTTGTTGAGTATGGATGATGTTACTGTGCTATTGTACCTAATAGTTACATTAATTGTTACGGCTTTGGATTTCAGAAGGGAGAGTAACTGCACTCAGGTTTAACCTCGTTTTTGGAAGATGAAGTGCATTTAAAGCACCCCTAGTGGTACATCTGCACATGATTCTAAATAACAGGAAATCTCCTTGGGAGAGAGGCCATGCCAGAATGAAGGAGTAACCATCAGTGCCATAGCAACTATTTACTCATGTCACTGGGCCTGGTAAGGACAGTACCAGGGTATTTTTGGAGGAGGAAATATTGCTAATACCTGCCTCTGACTTAACAAGGGGTAAGCCCTAAGGGATGCATATCTCTAGGATCAGGCAGAGCCTTCTAGGTTTTAACTATAGATATTTACTATATCTATATCTGTATCCATATCTATCTGTTATCTGTCTATATTAGAAATATAATTACACAGGAGATATCACTCATGCTAATAGATATCACTCATGCTAATATTTACCCAGGATCCAGTCTAATTTGGAAGGCATGGAGCCTTTTTCACTCATATAAACCTCATTTTCAGAACTAGGAAGAGTAGTTTCTACCATCTGTCCTTTGATCCTGACCGTCTCCAAATTCTTCTCAAATTCTTGGACTCTTTTTTTTTAAATTTTTATTGAAGTATAGTTGCTTTACAATGTTGTGTTAGTTTCTACTGTACAGCAAAGTGAATCAGCTGAACATATAAATATATCCCCTATTTTTTGGATTTCCTTCCCATTTAGGTCACCACAGAACACTGAGTTCCCTGTGCTATACAATATGTTCTCATTTGTTATCTATTTTATCCATAGTATCAATAGTGTATATATGTCAATCCCAATCACCCAATTCCTCCCAACCCCCTTTGCCCCTTGGTATCCATGTTTGTTCTCTACAGTAGTGTATATATGTCAATCCCAATCTCTCAATTCCTCCCAACCCCTTTTGCCCCTTGGTATCCATGTTTGTTCTCTACATCTGTGTCTCTATTTCTGCTTTGCAAATAAGATCTTTTATACCATTTTTCTAGATTCCACATATATGCGTTAATATACAATGGGTGTATACAATATACAATATTTCTTTTTCTCTTTCTGACTTACTTCACTCTGTGTGACAGTCTCTAGGTCCATCCACGTCTACAGATAACCCAATTTTTTTCATTTTTATGGCTGAGTAATATTCGACTGTATATGTGTACTACATCTTCTTTATCTACTCCTCTGTTGATGGACATTTAGGCTGCTTCCATGTCCTGGCTATTGTAAATAGAGCTGCAGTGAACATTGTGGTATATGACTCTTTTTGAATTATGATTTTCTCAGGGTATACGCACAGTAGTGGGATTGCTGGGTCATATGGTAGTTCTATTTTTAGTTTTTTAAGGAACCTCCATACTGTTCTCCATAGTGGCTGTATCAATTTACATTCCCACCAACAGTGCATAAGCGTTCCCTTTTCTCCACATCTCCAGCATTCATTGTTCGTAGATTTTTGGATGATGTCCATTCTGACTGCTGTGAGGTGATACCTCATTGGAGTTTCGATTTACATTTCTCTAATAATTAGTGATGTTGAGCATTTGCAGAAAACTATAAGATACTGATGAAAGAAATAAAAGACAACACAAACAGATGGAGAGATATACCATGTTCTTGGATTGGAAGAATCAACATAGTGAAAATGACTCTACTACCCAAAGCAATCTACAGATTCAATGCAATTCCTATCAAATTACCAATGGCATTTTTCACAGAACTCGAACAAAAAAATTTTACAGTTTGTATGGGAACACAAAAGACCCCAAATAGCCAAAGCAATCTTGAGAAAGAAAAACTGAGCTGGAGTAATCAGGTTCCCTGACTTCAGACTATACTACAAAGCTACAGTAATACAGACAGTATGGTACTGGCATAAAAACAGAAATATAGATCAATGGTACAAGAAAGCCCAGAGATAAACCCACGCACCTGTGGTCAACTAATCTATGACAAAGGAGGCAAGGATATACAATGGAAAAAAGACAGCCTCTTTAAGAAGTGGTGCTGGGAAAACTGGACAGGTACATGTAAAAGAATGAAATTACAACACTCCCTAACACCATACACAGAAATAAACTCAAAATGGATTAAAGACCTAAATGTAAGGCGAGACACTATCAAACTTTTAGAGGAAAACATAGGCAGAACACTCTACGGCATAAATCACAGCAAGATCTTTTTTGACCCACCTCCTAGAGAAATGGAAATAAAAACAAAAATAAACAGATGGGACCTAATTAAACTTAAAAGCTTTTACAGAGCAAAGGAAACCATAAACAAGACAAAAAGACAACCCTCAGAATGGGAGAAAATATTTGCAAACAAAGCAACTGACAAAGGATTAATCTCCAAAATATACAAACAGCTCGTGCAGCTCAATATCAAAAAAACAAACAATGGAATCAAAAAATGAGTGGAATACCTAAACAGACATTTCTCCAAAGAAGACATACAGATGGCCAACAAACACATGAAAAGATGCTCAAATTCTTGGACTCTTTTTCACTCCAAACAAAATTGAGTTGGGGAAACCTTTCTAGTATTTTATGGTATTACTTTCACATCCAATTTAGGAACATAAATTCAAAAATACAAAGTTATGGAAAGGAGTTAAATACAATTTGTTTCACTTCTATTCACCTTATTTTATTCTATTTTTTGAAAACTAATCTGCCTTCAATAGATAACCAATAACTTTGTATCAACTGAATAGATGGAAAAACATATTGGTCAAGGGCCTACCCAGCAATATAGTTTTGCCATCTACAGATCCAAATGTACTAAAACACACTGAAATGAATGCACAGTATGCACTAGAATGAATCCACTGTGAGATTTCATTCCAAACCCAGGATGTTCTGTGACCCTTATTTGAACAGCCTATAGGAGCGGCTGTTTATACAGGTGGCCAGAGAAACAACTACTCTCCAAGTATTTGGACAACCAGACCTAATAAATTTCTTCCTCAGTAGTTTATTGTAGGCACTGGAGATGGAAGTTGGCCACTAGAGATACTAAAGAAATCACAAGTAATCAGGAGGTTAGCTTTAAATGAGGTGCTAGATTTTAAATGCAAGATTAAAAATGCCATGCTGTTATGATCTAAAATATCAAAGTAGCTATTTTTGTCAATTGTAGTTAGCTAAAAGGATATTACCATTTCTCAATATTTCATCTATTCTTAATGACTGGCAAAACATCTGACCTTTCACAAGTAGATTTGCATAACAAAATAAGGCTATTTATATACATTAGCAAGCTGCATTTATACTCAGGTACCTGTAATAAATAAGATATATCTCTTAAAGTTATTCACTGCAAGATGGATGACTGTACAAAAGCATATCAGGTTTTGGTTTAGCCATTGGTAAAATGGAAATAAGGACTGTATTTATTTTAGTTGGCTATCTGGGGATTAAATGAAATAATAGAGTTAAAATGTTTAACATGCCTTGTACAAAGCAAGCTTTCAACAGATTTTAGTTACTAGTATGTTTAACTATATTTATATAGAAATCACTTAAGTGATCCTCTTGATTCTGAATAACCCCTTTTGTTGTGACCTCTAACCAATTTGGCAAAACCACAAAATTTCTCAAAGTAATCTGGGACTCTGATAGTTTCTTACCTCTGCAAAATGCCATTCTTCTGAACCGTATTTTACACCAATGCATGTCTATTAACTCGTTCCTTGACCATTTCAGAAGCTTCTCTTACGTCATTCTAGCAAGTCCACCTGTGCTTCAGTTCAGCACAACAAATATCTATTGAGTGTTTACTGTGTTCAAAACATAAGTAAAATATGACCCCTCTCTTCAAAGAGTTTATTAGCTGTGTATAATTTATATTATTGACCTAGACATATAGTTAAAATGAGCCTGCCTCCATAATAACTAACCTCTAAGTTTAGATTAACTAATTGTTAACCTTAACAGAATTATAGCCCATCTTTTCAAATACTGTGTGTCCTTATTATCATATTTACAGATGAAGGAACTGAAACAATAAAAGTCAAGTGAGTTGCTCCATGATTAATGAAGCAAAAAGTAGAACTCACTGTCTCCTCTCATGTTTAACCAAGAGCTCCAGAGATAGTAAATTGTGAACAATTTAAATTAAATGGAAGTGTTAAAACTTATTGGAGCAATTTTGAGATAGGTATTCTAGTTACTAAAGAATACCCAGACACAATTTCAGTTATGTATAGTATGGGTTATACACTAAGAATGGTATAGTTTGCTTCAAACAATGATTAAAAAATAGAAATAGTACCCATCAATGGATATATTTTCTTTTTGAATTTACTGACAAAAAAAGGTGCAGATGGCACCCCAAATAAGAGACTGGCACGGACCAGTATCTTCTTTGTGAAAATGACTAATGTATCATACACTTCTGCCAGAAATACATAAAGAGACTGCCAAAAATGATCATATCATTATCAGCTAGTGTTCCCAATTGTTCACTGTTTGTGTCACATATGGATCTTCTGAAATGCAGAACTCCTACCTAAAGAAACCCTAATATCATTATAAAACATGAACTTTTGCATGTTTTTAAAATGTTTTAAGGAAACTGAATTTGTTCTGTAAACAAACATTTTCCTGGTGTCAATAAAAAAAATAACAGTGCAAAAAAATGAATGACATTCAAGTTTCAAAAGTTATATTTGTAAGCCAAATTAGAATATAAAGAAAATTTGATCTAAATGCCTGTATAAATGAATAAGTTTTGTTCTTTCAGCTACTGTATATTTTTGCTAACAGCCATCTACCAAACATCTAGCACTAACCATTTGGTCACACAGGGTCATTGATTTCTCTCAATTTGCGATGCTTTAATAAAGATTAATTGAATGGCATTGTACAATGTACCTAATTCCCATAATATACCCTATGGCATTAACATAGAATATAAAATAAGAGGTTAGTCTGGTTATATGTTACACATTAAGCATCTTTCATCTTTTAGTTTCTCATTAGTGAAACCCTGGACTGCAAAGTTAGCTGGTTTTCACATGAATATATATATATCTACATAATCAAACAAGGAAGTGAATAGTGATACACACACATTTACACAAACACATACATGCATGTATATATATACACACACAACCTTTTATACTATCAATTATAAAATAAGAGAGATTGAGACCTAGATCAGTTTTATATGTAAAATATTTCACGAGAAAAATGATAGTTGGATACAGAAAAGTATAATTTGAAAAGTAGTCTTGTGGGATGGAGGACGGGTGAATAGGTGAGAATTTTTAGGACAAGGAAATATTCTGTATGATACTGTAATGGGGGATATATGATACTGTGTGTTTATCAAACTTTACAGTGCAGAGTGAAACAATGTACGAATTTTTTTTTTTAATTAGGAAGTCAAGGGATCACAGGATGGATGCAGAATGTGACCAAAAACCTCTAACTATACTACAAATGTAAGAAATAATCTCACTGAAGAAGGTAAGGGGAAAATGCTGCAATAAGGAGCCAGAAAAGAGTGGCCTCTTTAGATCTAAAAGCAAAAGCAAAAGCAATTGTGCATAAGTAGTATACCCTGGATCATAAGTTGATTAGGGTTAACAATTCTGAAACCACTATACATGTATACTAAAATTAGATAATTAAGTGAATGGGTGGTGTATGGTGAGAGCCAGATTTCTCACTGTTGGAATGGGAAGTTATAGATAAGCAAGAAAAGGCCAGAATGATTCATGTGGTAATGGATTAGATTTGGAGACATCAATTTGAACATCTATCTATCTAATTTTATATATATATTAAAGAGAGAGAAAGAGAGAGAGAATATGTTGCTCTGTCTGCTGAAAGGGCCTAAAAGCAATGACATCCCAGTAGCAATGAGTATAACTAGTACCCAGATCTTGGTCTAACACAATTCTCCAATAAAAGGATCCAGAGTTCCTTGGAAAAACTGCTGATTCTAGAACTGGGCAGGAAATATACAAAGTGAGGCTAGAGTATATTGTACTGCTGAAAGATAAGAAAGTGCTAAAACACACACACACACACACACAAAATGATGGGGGTATGTCAAGGGGACATAGTAGCCAACTGAAAGAATTCCCAATGGCCAAAACTGGCACAACTTGAGCAACAAAATAAATAAAATAGTACTAGATTATAGCCCAAAATAGAAAATGAATATTCATGAATCCATACTAATATATAAATGATTGAATAAATAAAAGAGAGAAAATAGACAAATCTCCCATGCAAAAGATTTCCAAATATGTATATGCTTCATCGTCGAAGAGGTGGAGGATAACGCTCCATTTCTTAAGTTTAGGTTTCTCATTATGACACTTTACCAAAGAATACAGAACATACTGGGGAGGTTTTAAAAAAAGGTGTTCAGTAGAGAAACCTAACCAACACTACCTCATCCAGGTGATCAAAGACAACATCAACAATAATAAATCACGTTGAAAGTACATATCATTGATATAATATGATGAAAATGGCACTTCTGTGGTCTTCCTCCTAAAATCTCATAACCCCAGTTTAATTGCAATAACTTCATCAGACAAATTCTATCTAAGTGACATCCTACAAAATACCTGACCAACAGTCCTCAAAACTGTCAAGGTCATCAAAAACAAGGAAATTCTGAGAAACCATCACAGTCATGCGGAATCCAAGGAGACATGACAACTAAATGTAAGGATCCTGGAAAAGAAAAAGTTATTAGGTAAAATGTAAGTAAACCTGAATAAAATATGGACTTTAGTTAGTACTGATGTATCAGTATTGGTTCATTAATTGTGTCAAATACCATACTAATACAAGATGCTAATAATGGAGTATACTGGGTGTGAGTTATGTGGGAACTCTCTGTACTGCTTTTGTAAATCTAAATCAATTTTAAAATATAAGTTTATTTAACAAAAAAATGGCCTTGTAGATGAACTGAATTATGAATGGGCTTAAAAGTGTTGTGTTGTTATTGAGTACAAAATAAATGAAGGTTGTAATTTAACAGACCAGAGCTCAGTGGAAAACTTTTTTATTTGAACATTGACTTGAAACCCCTGTTCAGCAAAAAGCATGTCAGGGCTCCAACAAGAGCGAGCTGTCACAGTGCCATGTAGCAGATGGGTGTGAATGCACATAACTGGGAAACAAAACCCCAGGACCAGTTGGAAATAATCATAGGATTCCCAGTCCAGAATGTCCAAATTGTGACAGACTTTTTATTTTTTATTTTAGTAAACTCAGTTTATTGAATTAATTTCAAAGGATGTTATAGGTTACAAGCACACTCAATATAGTGATTAGAAAACAGTAAAAGCTTCTTGCTGGCTTGGGCTATGAAATCACTCCTGCCTTTAAAAGACAAAAAAAAAAAGAAAGAAAAGTTCCTGGTTATCTTCCATCACATGCACTCTAGGGTCCCTTTCAGCTCAATTGTTTGAAGATTCTAATTTCTAGTAATAAGACCCTGTATCCAAAAATACAAAGCACATATCTAAGAAATACTGTTGTGATAAAACTACAGTGACCTTGGAAGCAACCCAAATGTCCATCAATCAATGAATAAGTAAACAAGATGTGACATATCCATACAATGTAATTGTTCAGCCATAAAAAACAAGGAAGAACTGATACAATGCTACAACGTGGATGAACCTTGAAAACATGCTGAGTGAAAGAAGCCAGGCACAGAGACTACATATTGTATGATTCCATTTATATGAAACGTCCAGAATAGGTAAATCCATAGAGTGGCAAAAGATTAGTGGTTGCCAGGGGCTGAGGCAGATGGGAGGATTGGGGGCAGTAATGACTAAGAGGCACGGGGTTTTTTGGGGGGTGATTAAACTTTTAAAATCGATTGTGGTGATGGTTTTACAACTCTGACTATACCGTGAAATGACACACCTTCAATGAGTGAATTGCATGGTATGTGAATTACATTTCACTAAAGCTCTTCCATTAAAAATGGGAAAGAAAACAAAAACAAAAACTACAGTGACCTTAAGGGGACAGAGTATGCCCTTCCAAAATCATATTAAAGTATTATCAGGTAGATCTCCAAAGTCAGCTTCAGTCATCATGTCCTTTTAGTATTAGGAAATTTGACTGCTTTATTGCTGAGCATATAGCTTAGATATATTACACCTCTGTTCCTGAAGAATTCTGAATGAGCTTATCATTACCCAAATTTTATGGGTAACAAGAAAGTCTTACAACTCCAATTACATTATATTTACACCTTTTCCCAGAACAACCTTGCTGCATATCAACATAAACTTGTCCATTCATATTTTCATTAAAATTGTATTATTACTACTGAGTCACATATAGAGGTATCTTCAATTTTCACCACATTAAGAACAGCCAATCCAGCAGTTGACTGAATTGACAACAGCAGTTGACTCAGTCACATATATCACATTCTTTCCAAATGCTTTATGAGAAAAGAGATTTTTCAAAAATAGAAACAGTGTTCTGAGGCCCAAGATAAGTTGCCATGGGCCCACAAAAATGTGTAACAGGCCCCAAGAGACCTTCCTTTTTTTGCCCTTCTGTTTTACTTTCCTGGTGGAATTCTGTATGTTTCCCTTAGAAATATACCAGTGGTACCTGAAAGCAGTGAAGTGGAGAGTGTTACAACGCTATGAACTTCGTGAGAAACAATATAGGAGTTTAATACATGGGCTCTAGAACCATACTTCCTGTTCTGCATCTCAAATCCTTCATCCGCTAGCTGTGTGACACTGACGAAGTTACTAAACCTCTCTGTTTCATTTTCTTTATCTGCAAAATGTTACCATGTCATAATTTAACATGTTCTCTATCAATCACTAATGCACATAGGAACTCTTCTATAAGAGCACAGTGCCTATAGCAAGCTAAAAGTTTGTGGAATGAAGGAATAAATGAATGAATGAGTCAATAGTAGTAGGAAAAGCCAGAGTGAATATGCACAACAGGAAATATGAGTGGAACCAGTGGAAATTGTGAGTGCTAAATGGAACTTTAGCAATCATAATGATAGTAGATTTCTATCTACTATTTGCAGTGTTGCCAGTTTGCCAATATTGGAGCCAGTGGAGCTAATATTGTCAGCCTTCTTTCTGGAGATATATCTGAAATGTTAGCTACGTTGTTTTCTCAACTTACTTCCACTCAAGATGAAACTTCATCAGCTTCACACCTAATACAGGTAGTTCCCAGGCTTTCTGTAAATTTAAGGTAATTTATGATTTCATCTTTCTCAATTAATTTTCAATAAAGTAAAGTTATCCAATAAGAGTGTAAGTTGCACATGGAAACATTTTATTTTGAGGTTTCATTAGGATGCATAAATTCACAGGCCCTCCCAATCTCCATCCAGTTTTGCAAGTAATTGAAAAAAGTGACTCAACATATGCGGACACCAGTTTTTAGGTCAGCAAATGGGGCATGGCATTTTAAATGTTTTAAATGAGGAACATTAACTGTGTTATAATTTAATTTCTAATAATGAACCTGATTTCCCTTTCAAAATGAAGATAATATCCTGTGGTAAACATGAAAAAGTGGAGGGTGTGGCAGAAAGCTCATTATAGCATATGAGGCAGGACATCTGTTTTCCAGGGCCCTATTCATTACCTACAGGTAATGAATTTTATTTAATTCACTTGGCCTCAGTTTCGTCATCCATAGAACAGGAAAAATCATTATGCCCCTACATAAAGGCAGAAGCTCTAACAAATCCTCACATTCGTTTACTGTCTATTAACCCGCTACAATGTGCCAAATTCAGACTTTTTCCTACTTCTTTAGCTGCTCCCATGAGACCACACACAGATGTGAACTTCGAAGGGAGGACTGGTATAATCATGGTGGGTGTCATGGGGTCTGGCAGCTTACTCATGCAGCTCACTTGTACAACTGGTACTCCCTGGGCTCGATCCCAATGTCCCATTTCCATCTTAGAATGGGCTGCTGCTGAGTACATCTGACTGGGACTTGGCAGGCCTGACGGAATCTAGCTTGTAATGAGCATATCCAGATGCATGTTCCCTGGCGTTTGCTCCAAAGTCAAGTATTCTGTTTCTACCAGGGCCCAGTAACATGTCAAGAGCTATTTCTCAGTGTGTAATCTCTACTATAGATGGCAGGGCCTCATTCCGGATTCCAGGAGCCCACGTTGAAATCTCCCACTGAGTCTTGCCATCATCTCTACACTGCTTCTCTTCTCACTACTGACACCTCCAACACCTTAGAGTCTCCTGGATCCGATGGCCCAAGTGGTCAGGCTGAAGCACTGCAGCCTGGAACTTCTGCAGAGCTCTATTCTGATCCCAGCTCCACTTAAAGCTGGCAGCCTTCCTTGTCACCCACTGTTGCACTAAGGCGGTACTCCTAGGGGTGGAATGTGCTGCATCCAGAAGCCAGAAAAGATCTGCCAGGTACCATGTTTCCTTTTTTGTTGGAGGGGATGCAAGATGCAGCAATTTATCTTTTAGTTTAGAGAAGATACCTCAGTACACTTCTGATCCCTGCACCCACAAATTTCATAGAAGTGGCAGATCCCTGAACTTCCTAGTTTATCTCCCACCCTCAGAATATAGCTGTCTTACCAAGTTCTGCAGCATTCTAGCCCCTTCTTGCTCATCCTGTCCAACCAGCATAATGTCACTGTTGTAATGGACCTCCGTGACATTCTGTGTGATGTTCTTGCGGTTCATATCTCTTTGGACTACACTGTGACAGAAGCCGGAGAGCTAACACTTCCTAGTGGCAACTTGGATATGCAAATGGTTTCTGATCTGTTTTTCTAACTGGAATAGAGAAGAATCACTGGCTGCATATCATGGACCTAAGACCTTAATTATCTGCTCTAATAGTGATAACACATCAGCCAGAGGAACCATAACCAAGACTGCTACTTGGTTAAGTCTGCAGTAGCCTACCATCACTCTCCAGGATGGATGAGGTTTCTACAATCTCAAAGTCAACAGAAACAAATACGATACAGAAAATATGGTAAAACAAAGGACTACCTCAACTGCATCTTTAGTGGGGGTGTTGTTCCAACTTCCAAATATATTAATTCCAGTTAGACACACTTGGTAACTGGGAAATGACCACTGACTGGGTCCACTGACCCAGTGGCCACATTGTGAACTGGATCTTATCCAGGACTCCCTGAAGGTCCACTTTCTAAATAGGGTGTCATTATACTTGTAATATTTAAGCACCACCACCTATTTCTTTAGGTCCCCATCATCCCAAAGATGTCAGTAAGCCCAGCTCTGTGACTGTCACCTCTATGGTCTATTGGGCTGGACTGAGGAGAAGAACCGTGACTGAACTTCTTGGTGATCTTGGTGACCCCTCACTGGTGTATGCCTGATGGCCTGGGTGAATAATACGTCCTCTGAGCCCTTTTGTGGAACATGATCCTCCGGTGGGTCCTCCATCCTTACATAAGACATTCATCACAGATGAATGCCAGATTCCCTCAGACTCTTTATTCCTTCTTTCAACGTCTTTCAAGGCAACTCAGGATTTCCATGTTGCTGAATGTTGGATATAACTTTCTCCAGGCTTCTAAAGGTCGATTTAGCAGCAACTTTGCCTTACTTCCCTGGGCTTCCTTTTAAGATTTTAATCCTCTGTCTCAATAAAGTGTTCCCAAATCAAGGAATTCTTTCTTATCCAGCCTTAGATTCTGGCCCTCTTGATCTCTGAGGTATTATCCTGGCTCCTGCTGATACATCCTAATGAATTCTTGCATTTCTTCAGGCCCAGCACATCCCCAGCTGGGTTATAAAGGGATTTAACCCTAGTTAGCACCTTGGCAGCCAAGACAGAAGGTGAGGGCAGCTCCTAAGGGAGATAACCTGTTAACTTGTAGAGGAAAGGCTTCTCCAGCATCATTCAGTATAGGAAAGTGCTGGGTGTTACTAGGGAAGGGAGACCTTTTCTGCAAACCCAGAGAATCTATAGAATCAACGTCATCAAGGGTAATCACCCAGATGCACCAGCCCATGTTTTAAGGTGCTAGGTTTCCCCCCACCCCAGCGCTCTGGCCTTTGTGTAACAGACCTGCCCTGGCTGACCATTCAGACTTCTCTGGAGCTCGGCAACCCTAACGATGATATCTTTAAGCTCCAGCTCAGATATAGCTGCTTTTCCACTACAGAAGATAGGGGCTTTCTTTGTAAGGTATCACAGAGGCCCTCTGGTTGTCACACTTGGCCATTAACTGCTTGTTAATTGCCCTCAGTCTGTCATTATCTCTTTGCAGGGCATCCACACAATTTAGCAATAACCATCCAACTCTGTCTTATTGGCACTGTTTCCACCAAATCTTTCAAATGTCTACGTTATTGCACCTGCCAGAGCATTCCTCTCCAAGGACATTTTCCCAGATCACCACAGGTGAAACCTTCAGCAACTGAGCCACCATCCTGTGCCAGGGACTATTCACGCATCATCTGCCAACCAGAAGAGCATCCTCTTCACCCACTGGGTCATAGGTGAGCCAGTGTCAAATCTTCATCCTACCACAGCCGCAGTGGTTTCCTCAAACCACGCTCAGAACAAATCGTGCTAGTTCAGGTCCTCCAAAAACCCAATGATAAGAGGGGGTTAGACACAGAAGAAACACACCTGTGTGTTTCTTGGATATGTAAATGGTTTCTGATCTGTTTTTCTAACTGGGATAGAAAAGAATCACTGGCTGCATATCATGTACCTATCATATCACTGGTACCATATCATGTACCAGGGAACATGGGAAGTGAGCCAGAGGAATCTAGGAAAGCCATCAGGATGTGATACAGATCTGACCCTTCTTAAGGAGAATGGGAAGGAGGGGTTGTGAGCGGGAACGCTTTAGACAGCAGTACAATTCTAAGGAACGTCAACAAGGTGATGGGAATCCTGGAGACAAAGTCAGAGAGTTCCCATGTCTCCCAAGAATGGACCTGCCTTAGCGATGTCCCTGCCACATTCGTCATCAGCTGGGAGCAGCCTATGGGAAATTCAGCCCCTGGGCAAACACAGGGATGGGTTTCAGAGGACGGAAGCTGAGGCTATGGGTCAATGATGCTCCATATCCTGCAATCTAAGAGGTGCATTTTGATGGCTGCCACAATAGCCAGCATTTCTTGCAGGTGTAAAACACACCAGTCTCCATTCTAAGTGCCTGTGAACATTACCTCATTGATTCTTCACAACATTGTGAGACTGGTGTTTTAGTTATTCTGTTTTTATTTTTATAAAGGAAGCAGCTGAAGCTAAGTGGCTTGCCCGAGTTTACACAGCTAGAAAGTAGTGAGAATGGATTTAAATACAGATCTCTCTGATTGCATAGCTAGATGCCTTTAACCACATGGTCCCTGTCCTCAAAGGGCTTAGAATCTGCCAGGTAAAGAGACCTGGGAACAGACAAACTTAATAAAACATAATTGTTCTTGATAATAATTACAGAGTGTCTATGAGAAAGACTGCTTCAGGCTACTTGGGGGAATCAGAGAGTACTCTGGCTTATAGTTCAAGGAGGATTAGGTATTTCTGTGGAGATTCCAGAGGGATTCCGGGGAAACAGGGAACAATCTTGAATAGAAAGGAGAAGTGGAAGACCATCACAATGCTAGTTCTGGCATGGATTTAAATATTTTCAAATTATTTAAAGTACCGGTGGTGTCCTGGTCCTTCTCAAAGGGTTGAAAAAATAAGGCAGACTGTATTCAGCCCAAGCTCCCAGCAGCAGGTAAAATTTTCCACCAGAACAGGTTGAAACAAATACTGCCAGTGCCAAAACAGGCAGAAAGGATATTGATCACAGCATAGAAAATGCAGACAGGGAGCAGTCAGTTGAAGAAAGAGTGACATCTAAAGCAGCAGCAGCCCACTGCCATTCTAGGAGGTAAAGATAAAGCCAGCATTTGGAGAGAAGGTAGGAAGAGGCAAAATCTTCTGGAGAAGTCAAATAATTAACAGTTGGTACAAAAAGACTGTGCCGGGAGCAACAAAGACAAATCACTGTCCACAGTTTGAAGTGCATCCCCTGGTGCTAAAAATAAAGACCTCATTTCATTGCCTGTGTTAAGGAAGGAGCAGCCCTGAGAAAACGATCTGGCCTGAACAAAATGGAGATTTTCTTCTGATATTTAGAGTCAACCTAATATGTGTTAAGATTTTGATTCTCAAGTATCAGAATCTTAAATGGCTATACTGATGATAGGACCCAGCATTTCCACTTCAACAAATCTTTCTTGTGGCAATCATAGCATGAATACATGAAGATGGATATATAAATTGTCCTATGAAGTATTGTTTGCAATAGAAAAAAGTTGGAAATGTATACTCAAATATAGGAGAATTCTTATACTATGCTATATTAATATGCACCAACGTGGGAGAAGTTATTTCTGTGTTCAATAAATGCTTAGTGAGAAGTTACTGTGGGCCAAGCATTGTGTCAGTAGCTAAGGACAGAGAAGTAAAAAAGACTGAAATGGTCTCTGCCTTTGTGGGGTTTCTAGTCTGGAAAACAAGACCGGTAGATACCAAGTAAACAAAGATGCATGTAGATAAAGAAGAAACTAGGATGCTGTGATGGAGAATAAAGGTGAGGGAGATATTTAATATTCATTTTCATTAAATAGGGTGATAGAAGTTCCCTTTGAGGTAATATATAAAGTGAAATCTAAGGAGTAAATAGGACAGGCATTGCCCCAAAAAAGCAGAAAAATAGTGCTCTAGGCAGGAGAAATTAAGAATAAGAACCAGGGGAGAGAGGCTACCCAGAGGGTCACATCCTTGAGATGAGAGGGTACAGGATCCAGCTTACAAGTGGAGAGATGGTCCTTTAAAAGAAGAGAAACTGCCTAAATTCAAATATAAGAAAATAAATAGTTTGAGTGACAATGGAAGTAGGCACATGTCTATGTGCTAGTCAGAAGATGAGGAAATTAGTTCTAATATACAATTTTCTCTTTTCCTACATGAATTACATGTGAGTGGAGGATGGAGAGGTGTAAATGTATGAGTGAGGTGGAAGGTGAGAAAAAAGATAAGGTATAAAATAATTTTCCCAGAAAGTAGGAAAGAGAAACTACTAAAAATGTATACAGCAGAATTCTCAAGGCAGCGTTGAATGTCCATAGATAATCACATACAGTGCAGACATGCGTGTTAATTATTCTTACTGTAATTAATATACTTCATTCTCTTTGTTTGGCTTTCCACTGAGCAAAAACCTCCAGATTTAACACGTGGGGGAAAAAAATTGTGGAAGTGACATATACAAAACAATTAAAAACATAATGAGATCTAAACAAGGACATATACATTATGAGCAACCATGTAAATAGTGCTAAATAGAATTACATTCAAATTATTAAAGTAACTAAAATTTCAAATGAAATATGACTCATTTTAACATTATTTACCAAATAAACTAAATGAATCTCTTCCTAAAATAACATTTTAAAAAATGTTACCTTTTAAAGTGTCTCAGATTTTTTTTAAAACATATGGGCAGGTAGGAAATTTAAAATACAAAGCAGAAGTCTTTGTGCTGTCTAAATATAGATGTAGTAGTGCACCAGGCTTTAGCTGAAATTTCTCTATAGATAACCTGTAATGGGTCCAGTATTTTCTTTTTAAAATGTTTTATTTCTAAAGAACATATAATGTAGCTAATTAAAATGCCAATTAATGAGGTTTTTATATTTCCTTAATTTTTGCTTGTGCTCCATTTCTACACACCTGTGTGATTGGAACCTCAAAAGAAAAAACTACCCAACCATAAAACAAGGGGACAAACCATGAAGTGAAAATCAAACACAACACTTCAAACCAAAGTGTTTTTTGGATTGTGTTAAAATTCTAAATTCTTTAAGGTTATTAAAATAACCTTTACACCAGTAGTTCTCAAACTTCAGTGTATATCAGAATTGAATTTTATTGAAAAGATAAATTTTCACCTATTTTTTAAAGCTTCCCAGTTAGTTTTGAAGTAGATGGTTTTGACCACATGCTGAAAAAAATTGCTACCTCAATTTCAAACTATATTTCAGACTGATGACTTTAGTGCAAAAGGAGTAAAAAATTAGTTATACAATCAAATTTTGGATTCTTGGTAATACTGTACATTGGTTGTCCAATCAAAACCTGGTAATGTTAATATGTTGTAGAACGAGATAAATATCTAGGAAACAAAGATCCCAACCCCAATTTGCATATATGAAGGTCCATCTTTGATTACACAGTGTCTGTCCTTATGCTATGTTGTGGTAAATATAAAGGTAGTTTTTGCTCATTAGATGGATAGTTTAGTGTCTAAAATTGTAAAATACCAGAAGAAACTGGATTCTTGTGGCACCACTGCAGGTGGCAATGTGGATTGAGAATGGCTTTGATGGAGGCTGTGTAACACTCATATGTTAGTGAGTAAACTATGAAAGATATAATAAGAAAGAAATCTACCTGGATTGCTAAGGCTGACACCAGAAGTGGTTGAAAGACTACAGCAAAGAAGCCAAATCTACCCACAGATAAACTGAAATCAACTTCATCCATGGAAAAGCTGAATCACTCAGAACTTTATGCCAAGGTATTTACAAACTCTAACAGGACAGCTGGACACCTGAATAAATGATACTGTGAGTGGTCTGATTGCTGAGAGGTGAGAAGCTTGGGAGACTTCAATTGCAAACCCTCCAGACCCACACTAACCAATAGGATAGCCACTAGACACATGTGACTACTGCACTTGAAATACTGCTAATGCAACTAAGATACTAAATTTCTAATCTTACTTAATTTTAATTAACTTAAATCTAAAACTAGACAACGGCATACAAGAAAAAATAATGGATCTAATACAGACGTTACACCCTTCACAAAAATTAACTTAAAATGGATCACAGATCTAACTGTAAAATGCAAAACTGAACAACTCCCAGAAGGTAACGTATGAGAAAATCAAGATGACCTTGGGTTTGGAGATGACTTTTTAGATATAACACCAGAGTCATGATCCATACAAGAAAGAACTGATAAATTGGACTTCATTAAAATTTAAAACTTCTGTGAAAGACACAGTCAAGAGAATGACAAGACAAACCACAGACTGGGAGAAAATATTCACAAAAGATGTATCTGATAAATGACTGTTACCCAAAATAAACAAAGAACATTTGAAATTCAACAATAAGAAAACAAAAAGTCTGATTAAAAATAAGCAAAAGACTTGAACAGATACCTCACCAAAGAAGATATACAGAGGGCAAATAAACATATGAAAAGATGCTTCAAATCATGCCATCAGAGAAATGCAAATTAAAACAATGAGATACCACTACATACCTACTAGAATAGCCAAAATCTAGAACACTGACAATACCAAATGCTTATGAGGTTGTGGAGCAACAGGAACTCTCACTCATTGCCTGTGGGGATGCAAAATGACACAGACATTTTGGAAGACAGTTTACAGTTTACTCATCATACAAACCAGCAGTCGCACTCCTTGGTATTTACCCAAAGGAGCTGAAAACTCATTTATTTCCACAGAAAAACCTACCCATGGATGCTTTTAGCAGATTTATTCATAACTGTTCAAACTTGGAAGCAACCAAGTTTTGCATCAGTAGGTGAATGGATAAACATAGTGGTACATCCAAACAATGGAATATTATTCAGCACTAAAAAGAAATGAGCTATCAAGCCATGAAAAGACATAGAGGAAACTAAAATGCATATTACTAAGCCCATCTGAAAAGGCTACATGCTGTATGATTCCAACTATCTGACATTCTGGAAGACAATACTATGGAGACAGTTAAAAGATCAGTGGTTGTCAGGGATTTGGGAGAGGGAAGGAGAGATGAATAGGTGGAGCACAGGGGATTTTTAGGTCAATGAAACTACTCTGTATGAAACTATAATGGTGGATACATGCCATTATATGTTTGTCCAGACCATACAATATCAAGATTGAACCCTAATGGAAACTATGATCTTTGGGTGAAAATGATGTGTCAAGGTTGTTTCATCAACTGTAGCAAATGTATGACTCTGGTGGGGGACGCTGATAATAGGGGATGTCTGGGGGCAGGGGATATATGGGAAATCTCTGTACCTTCCTCTCAGTTTTGCTCTGCACCTAAAACTGCTCTAAAAAGTACGTCTGTACAACACTGTTAATCAACTATACTCCAATATAAAAAAAATTTTTTAAATCAGAAAAAAATAAAATTTGTCATGTTAAAAAAGCCTATAAAAACTTAAAGCTAAAATCTGATATTTGATTCAGCATTGTAAAACTTTAAAGTATTTTGAACAATTTGAATATATAAATCTTTTGTTTTCAGCTGTACATTTTATGAAGTCTATAGATCAAGTATATCCAATGAAAATGTAGTGTCCTAATTGAGAGATGCTATAAGTAGAAAATAAACACTGAATTTTGAAAACTTAGTATGAGAAAAAGAATGTAAACTAGGTCATTAGTAATTTTAATATCGATTACATGTTGAAATGTGAATTTGGATATACATGGTTACATGTGGTTAAATATATTATGAAAAATAATTTTACTTGTTTCTTTTTATTTTTTTAAATGTAATAGATGCTAGAACAATTAAAATGACATAGGCGGCATGTGCTATATTTCTACAGGACAAGGTTGCTTAGACAATTTTTAATAAGTTATATATGTATATCTAATGTTCCATGATTTTTGCCATTACATTGTCTGTTGAACTAGGACAAACAGAGAATCTTGCATGTAAATAATTATGACCTAAATTATATAAGGAAACTAAGGACTGTTACTTGCACACACAGAGACTTGAGAGCAAAAGATACTCTTTTCAGTGTCATGGGAAAAGAGTAGGAGCTTGCCAGCTTCCAGGAACATGATCTCAACAAAATGAAGCTACCATGTCTACCAGCATCTGGTAGTTTGCTCCTACCCCCATTACCGAGAGGGAAAATACAGACATAGTCAGGAAGAGCAAAATCATGATTCACTTAAAGTGACCTAATAACTTGAGGTGGAAGATAAAGATGAGCAACCAGAAGCTGTTTAAAAAGAAAATGTTTTTCTGAGAATTTACCTTCTTTGTGAGAAGATGCAAACAATTAAATTTCTGATACTAAAGACGTTCTGAAAAATAAAGATGAAAATGACCTTTCAAAAACCTATTCAACAAGGTCAGGTCTCTCTTGTGCTCAAAATGTCATTACTCAGCATTTCAAAATTTCTCTGTAAAACAGAAATACAGGGCTTCCCTGGTGGCGCAGTGGTCGAGAGTCCGCCTGCCAATGCAGGGGACACGGGTTCGTGCCCCAGTCCGGGAAGATCCCACATGCCGCGGAGCGGCTGGGCCCGTGAGCCATGGCCGCTGAGCCTGCGCGTCCGGAGCCTGTTGCTCCGCAACGGGAGAGGCCACCGCAGTGAGAGGCCCGCGTACCGCAAAAAAAAAAAAAGCAAAACAAACAAATACAATGGTTGGAGTTTTGCCTTAAAAACATAGTTGTATGTTAAATATTGCTTCATTACCCATGATGGCCAGTGGTAAGTTGGAAAATTTTTTAAAGTTATTCTTTGGTAGAAAAATAATATGTGGCATTTTATGATGTAAGTATTCATTCAAAATATATTTATTCATTGCCTCAATGTAAAAAAAAAAAAAAAAGAATGCCATGTCAAATGCTTTGGAGAATGCAAAAGTGAGCTACACAGAACTACGTCCTTCCCTCTGATAACAAGTAAATAACAATTCACAGAAAGTGCTCTCTCCAGACTTTATCCACATCACTCTTCCAACTTCCCTGTCTTGGATTACTGCTACTGCTCCCATCTTCCTGGCTTATCTTGCTGGGCTCTGTTTCTGGACCAGGTAATTGAAGATTTCCTTTACCAATCCACTGAATACTCCTCTCTGGTGTACTGATGAAGCACACCCTCCCACACTCTCTGCTCGCATTATCCTTCATCCTCATACAGCACATTTAGAGGAGCCCCGACACTTAAGGACTCTATCAGTGTGGCTGGTCAGCCTAAGAAATAGTGAAAGAAGCAGTCTGTGTTAATTACATCAAATGAGGAATCCCTTGCCTTTTACTCTCAGATTCCTGTTCTTCTATAAAATATATAAGAAGATAACAGAAGTACTAATTTCAAAAACTGATCTACCAAGGACCCAAATGGAAATGTATATATACTAGATAGAATATGCTAACAAATCTAATTAAGAAATAGTTTTTGTAACAGCTGGAATTAATGATTATAATCCTCCTCTCCTATAATCATCCTTTCCCTCTTGAATGAGTGATGACTGAATAGAGTGTGCAGTATACTTGCTTTAAAAAAGACTCACCTGTCTTAAAAGCTAAAAACACAGAATTAGTACAGCCTCTGGCAGATATTTATTTATTATGCCGACTAAAACAGATGGGCAGTAAAGCTTTCAAATCTGTTTTTTTTTTATGGCCTGGAATGATAGCGAATAATAGGTCAAATATCACACTGAAAGTGGTGATTGTTCTTTATTTAAGAAGAATGGTAGGACTTCCCTGGTGGAGCAGTGGTTAAGAATCCGCCTGCCGATGCAGGGGACACGGGTTCGAGCCCTGGGCCGGGAAGATCCCACATGCCGCGGAGCAACTAAGCCTGTGCACCACAACTACTGAGCCTGTGCTCTAGAGCCCGCAAGCCACAACTACTGAGCCCGCGTGCCACAACTACTGAAGCTTGCTATGCCTAGAACCCTTGCTCTGCAACAAGAGAAGCCACCACAATGAGAAGCCTGCATACCACAGTAAAGAGTAGCCCCCGCTCACCTCAACTAGAGAAAGCCTGTGCGCAGCAATGAAGACCCAACGCGGCCAAAAATAAATAAATAAAATTAAAAAAAAAAAAAGAATGAAGTGGGCATCTTAAAACTTTGTTTGAACAGTTGTTCTCCCTCCAAAAGAATTCAGATTACTTTATCATGTAAATAAGGAAATATATAAAGTCTCTTTTTTTTTTTTTTTTTTTTTTTTTTTGCAGTACGCGGGCCTCTCACTGTTGTGGCCTCTCCCGTTGCAGCACACAGGCCCCGGACACGCAGGCCCAGCGGCCACAGCTCACGGGCCCAGCCGCTCCGTGGCATGTGGGATCCTCCGGGACCGGGGCACGAACCCGCGTCCCCTGCGTTGGCAGGCGGACTCTCAACCACGGCGCCACCAGGGAAAGCCTAAAGCATCATTTTTTAAAGTTGGTCATAACAGTTTTTATTTCAGAACAAAGCAAAGATGGAAGTTAAAGAATACTACTGTACCTTAAAACCCATATCATAAAACCTCAGTCCCCCAATACTACCTACAGATCAGACTGTAGAATAAACATGAAATTACTTTGCATAATATGAGTGAGAGAAGAATATACATGTTACACACACACACACACATATACATGTAATAGGGTTTAAATGACATAGAACATCACCCTCATAAAGCTTAATTCATGGCAAGAATTTAGCCTTCTAAATCCTCAGTGCCATTGAATTTCCATTCCTGGTTGCTCAGCCTCTGACTCAGACCCACTCACCTCTTGGAACACCCAAATGTCATAGCAATCCATCCACCATTTTTGTAATCTTTAACCACATGGTTCCTTGTTTTTTCATGCATTCAGACAGATTTTGCTTTACCGTGTGATGATCTCACGTTCCCTTGCCCACCCAAAATGTGGTAAAATGTATACATATTTTTTCTCCATAAGGGAGATATAATAAACACCAGTTACTTTAAGGGTTGTTCAACCAACGTTAGGCTACTTAGTTTGGGGAATCTCAAACAATAAATCTGCTAAATTTTCATATTGCAATCTCTGACAATAGTGAGTATAGGATAGTTTTCAGCAAAATTATACAGAGAAAACTTTCATAGATTAATAAAAATCTCTGAGTTTGGATGACTCTCCCTCATTCTGTAAAATTTTCCACTTGATACTTGAAACTGTCCTCAGAGTTTTATTTCTAATCCATTAATCCAGTATTTATTTTACATCTACCATTTGCAGAGCATTGTGTTAGGCACTTTGATGAATAGGGAAAACAGAGATACCACCCCTAAGTAGCTTGTCAACCAAACTGGAAGGCAAGATAGAAATAGGTAGTGAGGTTTCTAAGATGAACACAAGTGGAAATTTTGTGGGATGATTTGCAACTCCTTTCTTCCCTCCCTATCTCCCATCTTTATTTTTATCAACTAATTTCATGAGGGCTTTTAGTAGTTTTGTCTAAGACAGCAGGGCTAATAAGAGAGGAAAGTTGGTTTGTGCAAAAACTTACCGGGAAGACACCAGAGAGGAAAGAAGAGAAAAATACAGCATCAATTCCTGAAAGTAACCATTTTTGAGCTCTTGTAGGAAGTGATGGGAGAGAGAGAAAAACTTCAGATGATTTTCCAGTCAAGACCATATGAGACTTGGAACACAAAGTAATGTGGCTTCTTGGTTGGGGAAACGGGGGCAGGTAATTAAATTCAGCTTGAAGTTGAAGAAAAAGCTCATTTTTACCTCTATTATTTCCTAGATATCTCTGCAGTTTTTACTCACTCAGAGGTCAAAGAATCCATCGGTAGAAATCCCTGTGCCTGACAGAACAGCAGGAACAAGTACAACACCCACGGAGGGGCATTCTCATGGCAGTGGTGGCCATGTGGAGGCACTGCTTCCAAATGGTTAGTGCAGAAGAATGTGGGCGGTCTTATTCCAGAGCACATTACAATGCCCCTTGAGGCCCCAGAAATAACAATTATCCCAGGAGGTGGTGCCGAAGTCCTGCTACGATATATGTAAGCTTGAGCTAATGAGTTATTAAAATCCACAGATGAAGTCCTGAGAACATTCAGACTACAAAGTTATGAAACAATAATTAACAATTGAGGATGGAATACAGTTAAGTCCAAAATTGTGTGGTTGGAATCCATGTGTCATAGAATTTCAGACATGGTTGAAAGCTAGAAGAGTAAATGTTTCATCAAAGTATTGGGAATAACATGGGACATTGAAGGATCAGTAGTTCTTATGGATTACACCAAGATTCATATGTTGAAAGCCAACCCCCAATTTGATGGTATTAGGAGGTGGGGCCATTGGGAGGTAATTAGGTCATGAGGGTAGAACCCTCATAAATGGGATTAGGGCCCTAATAAGAGAACAGAAACTCAGCTCTCTCTCTCTTTCTGTGGTGTGAGGATACAGCTAGAAATTGGCAGCCTACATCCCAAAAGAGAGATCTCACCAGAACCCAACCGTGCTGGCACCCTGATCTCAGACTTCCAGCCTCCAGAAGTATGAGGAATAAATGTCTATTAATTAAGCTAAAAAAAAAAAAGTAATAAAGTCAGAGGAAAGATTTTTGGTGATAAAAATTATTCAACATGGAAGTTTTCAGTAGTTTGATGGGATCTGAAACAATATCCAAAGTTTTATAGCTAATGGATATCAATAAAATGGAGAGAGTGAACACTGCTGAACTCAGTGTAAATGTTTGCCAGTGAAAGGAAGGAAAAATTTTAGGTGGTAGATAAACATATTTCAAGTGAAACTATTTACTTCTTCTCGTCTTTAAAAAAAGTTTTCCTTGTTTGAAATATATTTGAGGGCAGAAAACATGAAACCAAAAAAGAATAAGAGAGTGAACATGATGGAATTGATAAGTGTGGGATCATATTTCTTGGAACCTATCCTTGCTTTATGAATTTCCACATTATGATGTCTCGCTGCTGTTGCACCCCACTGAAGTACCCATCTTTAGGCAGAAACCCATGTTCAGAATGCTTTCATGCCCCCATCAATTTACCAGTCAAGTTTATCATGCCTGAGCTGAAGATTACTTACTTATTCATAATTGAAATATAAATTGACTTTTAGTTAGCACGTTTTTTCTTAATTGCACGTGAATTTTAAAGAGGGAAAGAAAAGTCGTAATTTGAAGAAATAATTCTCTAATGGGAATTTTAAGCCCTAAAGCGATCAGGCAAGTAAGAGGGAATATGTTGGATTAGAAGGCAGGGAGTGAATGAGCACTTCCAAAACTATTCATAACACATGAGATGGGCAACTTTTTACTCTATGAAACTCAGATCTCCTTTATTTCACATCTTTATAACCACCTACTTTCATATCAGCTATTTTCTGTCTATCTTAAAATTCCTGATATACTCAAATTAAATATGCAGTATTAGAAGTCAACCTAAATATCTGCTTAATAGGTAGAAATAGCATTTAGAGATTCAAATTCTCTTATTTTTAAGTTAAACTATTTCATCTCCTCTTATGCAAAAAAGAAATTCTTATCCTTTGCCACATTTCCATAAAGTTTAATATGGAAGAGGGCAGGTGAGGAAAAATAATGGTGGTTGATCTGGTTTTCTGATTTTGTGGTATCTCGCGTGCTTTTCAATGCCTCAAGCTTCCTCTGAATTGATATAGAGTGCATACATGAAATTTTTACATAAAATTCAGAGTGTAGCTTGATAAGTGTGAAGCAGTCCCAGTTAAGTAAAATTGGTATCTGCTTTGATGTATCAAATGATACCAGAAAACAATATATTTTAAATTATTATATACTTTATTACTTAATATTTATTTTCAAATAACAAAAAGATTTTAGAAATCCAAAATAATTTAGTCCATGGAAACTTTTTGATTGGTAGTTTTATTCTGTGTTATATCTAAGTATTTTATTGACTGCCTTAATTTTTTAAGTTATTCTTTGTAACAATATCTAGATATGATTGTACATGTGACAATTTTGTCACAGCTTTCCCTCAGTCCTCAGCTCTTCCCCTCTAAACACAAGGGGAAGAAAACTGCTCAGTTGGTTTTCTGGGCACTCACAACACCACATATATGGTGTTAATCCCTTAAACCCAGCAAACTGTTGAAATATAAAAAACAATATTCTCCAAGTGCAGAGGTTCAAGTAGTGCAAAGACACTTAAAATGATACAGAAGGCCCATGTCTCTACTACCACAAGATTTACTGAACTGCTGTTTTCAATGCTCTGTTTTTGTATGTAACTTTTCTTGGCAACAGATGCAATATTTA
The DNA here is from genome assembly GCF_963924675.1 of Phocoena phocoena. Lineage (NCBI taxonomy): Eukaryota > Metazoa > Chordata > Mammalia > Artiodactyla > Phocoenidae > Phocoena > Phocoena phocoena. The sequence continues at coordinate 68,672,296 of NC_089220.1, read as the reverse complement.
TAGTAAAGTCTATCACCGTTTATTAATGTTATACATTAGAGTTATTTGCTACTCTAAAAATGATATGCTAAAATATGCCGAAGCATTTTCAAATAAAACAAGAAAAATGAACTGACAATGTATTAATTGCATTTCATTGTTTCATAATGGAACCTGATAAACCTTGAATAAAACAATGTAAATATATCGATTCCATTTAGCATAATTGTGCTAACCATTTATAATGAAATCTCCAGAGAATCCTTTTCTACTTCATTTTCCCTAAAATTGCAAGAGATTTTTTCCCCCTCTTCTTTCTGTCCTTCTGCCATTGTCTAAAACAGTAGCTTTCCAGTAATTCATAAGCAAGCAGAAGAACACAGCAATGATATGAATGCACATGTCTGTTGTACTGATAAACAACTTGCTAATTGGGATCTTTCAATTAAATGTGATTTGGAAAAGCTGGTTGCAGGTATAGTGCATCTTGCCTGTTGTTTGTTGCAAGACAAAATGGATCAAAAGGCTAGTCTCAAAGCTCTACCAACAGATATTAAAATAGGTGCGTTATTAAATGTATACCAATGATTCAGTTTGCCATAAGAAGCAGTTCCACCATAAGTGTTTTAGATACTATGTTTTTATTGAGTTCGTGATAAAACTTCTTCAACTTGGAGGAAGTGATATATATAGGAGCACCCAACAACTCAACAGCCAAGTTAGATATAGAATCTGTGGTCACGCTCTCTGTGTTAAAGACACATGGAGCAAGAGATGCACATTGACATGGAAACTTGTCTTTTAAAGACTGTAAATTCCTTGCATACATATTTATGTTGGTGTTTCTGATAATTCTGACAACATTATGCAAGTATACCTGCATCCTTAACATGAGGGACCAGTCTCTATTTTAATACCAAGAAGAAGAGAGTAGAAACAGGGTTGGGTGGAAGGACAAGAAAAGAAATAGACTCAACTGCATACGAAAATTCAGTATACAAGAAAGTCCCATATCTCATATAAGCAGAGAGAAGACGGACTCCTTCATAAAAAGGGTGGCTAAATGAGGATAGCCACGTGGAAAATAAAAGTGGGCCAATTCTTCACATCACACATTAGGATAAGTTCCAAAAGGATTAGAGTTGACTGTCAAAAAATAAAATAAAGCAAAACAAGTACTAGAAAAAACACAGATTAACTGCTTTATAACTTGTAGTTGGGAAAAACTTTCCTAACTATAATTCAAAATCCAGAAGGAATAATGGGGAAAATGACTAATCTTATTAAAATTTAAGAATTTTTTACAAGGAAAAATAATACCATAAGCAAAATAGAAAAACAAACTAGGGGGAAATTGCAGTTATATCACACACAAAGGGGTAGTATCCTTAATATATTATTAAATTCATATTATAAAGAAAAGCACTCAAAACCCTAAATGGTCTGCAGCTATGAACAACATTCAATCTTTCTTCTAGTAAAAGAATGTATCGGAAGATTGTTTCTCGCCAATCAGATACAATATGAAAATTTAATAGTATAAGCCATAAGGGAGGCCATTGGTAAACAGGCATTCTAATATACTGCAGGTGGGAATGCACAATACTATAACCCCTAAGGAGAGGAATTGGCAATATCTAACAAAATTTCATATAAATATGTATATTTACATTTTGACCTAGCAATCCCACTTCTAGGAAACTATTCCAAAATATACTGATAAAATACAAGTTGATTTATTACAGCACTCTTTGTAATAGTAAAAGACTTGAAACAAAGCAAATGTCCATCAAATTGGGAATAAGCCATGTACATGAAAAGTAATGAGGAATACCCCTGTATACTACCGTGGAGTGATCTCCAAGGTAGGTGGAAAATATCAAGGTGGAAAGCAGCATGTGTAGTTTGCTACTGTTTATTTAAGGAAGGGACTACATCTACCTATATATTCATGTAAAATTATAAAGTTTACATTACAATATTATAACATATAAAATTTATATTACAAAATAAATATATATTATAAAAACAAGCACAAAGTTAAATACATAAAGGTTTTCCTAGAAGGAGAGAGCATAGAGAGAACAGGGATAAAAATTAACATTTTGGAATATGCCCTGTTTTGTGAATTTTAAATTTCACTTTGATTGCACCTAAATATTTTAAATAATTTTAAAGCAAAATCAATTTCAAAAAGCATTTCCTAAAATTTAAAAGTAGAATCCATGTATCATATTAATAGTACAACAACACAAGGAAGAACTATTTCAAGTAACTTATAAATTTGACCAAACATTCCTAGTGGGATATACTTTAAAGGCAACAGAAACTACAAAGCAAATTCTTAATTTGTTTTCAGTTAGTAAGTGTCAATATTACTATTTTGGAACTGTCATGTGTGTATTGTGGGATAAAGCAAATAGGTAATAATACCGGTGTTCTCGAAAACCAGGATTTTACGCAGGGAACAAAATGCAATTACAAGGTCAGCGAAGTTAAGTAAAAACCCCATAGTCCTTAATATGAAATGTAGTTACCAATAAGAATTTATAATGTGTTATATAAGCACAAAGGAAATAAACTATTTCGTATCTCTGTCCACCAAAATGTCTTGAAACAGTGACTAATATAGTAACAATGAACACCCTTAGTTCCTGGTCTTTAACTGCAATTTCTGAGTAAAAGGAATTGAAACTCCTTAGAGAAATAGCTGATTCCAGGTCTAGGAAAAGAGGAAAAGAAATGCATAATATGAACTTGGATCATCTTAAATACCAAAGAGAAAGTTACTGTCAAAGCCCATGAGCATTATCTCTAGTGGATTCAGAAACTAATATAAAAAAGGCTACCACTGGCCAAAGACTATAAAATTTGAGCATCAGTAAGGATGACTGCCATGAATTGAAACACATGACATATGTTTTATTTAGTCTATCGCTTTGTAAAGCTTCTCAAAAAAAAAAAACCCACAAAAACAAAAAACATTTATCTCCTTTGGAGGGCATTAATGAACTGGCAATTTTTAAAACAGTAAATAAAGGAAAAGATCAAGCAGTTATCCCACCTCTCCTATACCAACTGTAATTCAGGGCAGCCAAATAGTTGGTGAGGGTAATTTCATCTTTATAGAATTATTCCAGTTAGTGAATACAGAAGGAATGATAAAATATTACAATTTTATACATCCTAAGGAAATATGAGTCTGAGCGATGTTCATCAATTGCTATAATATCAAAAAAGTTAACCAGTTAGACACCATGTGCTTCCTAATGGAAATACCCAACACCACCTACAAAATATTCTTGTAAAAACAAAGAAACTCCCCCCCATATCTGATGTGGACTACAATCCTTGCCTCCTGATTCCTTCTGTGTTTTCTCCGGTCATCTGTGGAGTTAACCCCAAATCACTAGCCTGAGGGTCAATGGAACTTTATTTACCCCTTTGGGGTATGCGCCTTCACCCATTCCTTATAATTATTTTCTCCTGAACATCATTTTCTCCCCATTACCATCCCTTCTGTTGCAGGTGTACAAGCAATGCAAACTTCCATTAAAGACCAAGAGACTAGGGATGGGAAGTCAATGACAACAGGAACTAGACTCACAGGTTTACGGAACGTGAGGAGGCGAAGATGGAGCCATGGCAAGGTCAGCAATGTAACTGAGGGCTTTGTGGTGGAAGATTATAATATGGTGGATAAAACAAGTACAATTTCTATGAGCCCACATCCAGTCTCATTTCCAGTGACATCATTATCCATACTTCTGAGCACCCATCCTCATCCACCACCCTTTGTGAAAAGCAGGGCACAGACGAGGATCAGTGCCAGGAAGACTCCTGACACAGTAATTTCTAACAATGACTACACTATCTTTAAGAATAGGAATTATGTCCTCCTGGATCTTTATAGCACACACATCACCTAATATATTGTTATGTATGTGAAAAGCATTTGGTAAATAAGTAGTGAACGTAAGACAATGCAAAAGATAATTATGAATGATAACAAACTGTCATCATAGGCTACTGAAGTTCTTCACTTTCACTGAAGAAAAGTACACTCGTTAAATTGCAACATTAAAATTTTGTTTAAAAATCTAGAGCCTAAAGTTTTTCTTCAGCATACTACTTAAGAAGTTAGAAAAAGAGCCACAAAATAAATCCAAAGAAAGAAAGGAGGTGAATGGAAATAAAAACAAAAATCCCCCAAATGGAGAAACTAAGATACAGTTAGAGAGGACCTACAAAGCAGCGGCAAACCTGGCATATTTGACACCTGGAGCAGATCTTTCCTTGTTAACATCCCTTTCCTCTCTATGATAAAATAACTGTCAGTAATAATCATGAAGTGAAATAACGAATAATAATGGCCAGAAAAGACACACAGTGAATGTTTTATTTTATTGTACTTATATATATAATCATGCCAGCAGAAAATTTTTTTTAAATAAAACATCAACTATACGTATACGTATCCCCATATCCCCTCCCTCTTGCGTCTCTCTCCCACCCTCCCTATCCCACCCCTCTAGTTGGTCACAAAGCACTGAGCTGATCTCCCTGTGCTTTGCAGCTGCTTCCCACTAGCTATCTATTTTACATCTGGTAGTGTATATATGTCCATGCCACTCTCTCACTTTGTCCCAGCTTACCCTTGCCCCTCCCAGTGTCCTCATGTGCATTCTCTATGTCTGCATCTTTATTCCTGTCCTGCCCCTAGGTTCTTCAGAACGTTTTTTTTTTTTTAAGATTACATATATATGTGTTAGCATACAGTGTTTTTCTCTTTCTGACTTACTTCACTCTGTATGACAGACTCTGGGTCCATCCACTTCACTACAAATAACTCCGTTTCGTTTCATTTTATGGCTGAGTAATATTCCATTGTATATATATGCCACATCTTCTTTACCCATTCATCTGTCGATGGACACTTAGTTTGCTTCCATGTCTTGGCTATTGTAAATAGAGCTGCAATTAACACTGTGGTATGTGACTCTTTTTGAATTATGGTTTTCTCAGGGTATATACCCAGTAGTGGGATTGCTGGGTCATATGGTAGTTCTATTTTTAGTTTTTTAAGAAACCTCCATGCTGTTCTCCACGGTGGCTATATCAATTGTATCAATTTACATTCCCACCAACAGTGCAAGAGCGTTCCCTTTTCTCCACACCCTCTCCAGCATTTATTGTTTCTAGATTTTTTTGATGATGGCCATTCTGACTGGTGTGAGGTGATACCTCATTGTAGTTTTGATTTGCATTTCCCTAATGATTAGTGATGCTGAGCATCCTTTCATGTGTTTGTTGGCAATCTGTATATCTTCTTTGGAGAAATATCTATTTAGGTCTTCTGCCCATTTTTGGATTGGGTTGTTTGTTTCTTTGATATTGAGCTGCATGAGCTGCTTGTATATTTTGGAGATTAATCCTTTGTCAATTGCTTCATTTGCAAATATTTTCTCACATTCTGAGGGTGGTACATGTATACATATAGCTGATTCACTTTGTTATACAGCAGAAACTAACACAACAATGTAAAGCAATTATACTCCAATAAAGATGTTTAAAAAAAATAGCAGAATAGGAACCAAAGGTAACACAATATTCTTTATTAGTGGGGTTTTTAAATAAAACTGTAAGACAAAAAAAAAAATATCAATAGCAAAAGGAGAAAAATAATGATATGTTTTTAAGTTACATTAACATTTTATTTTGAAAAAGGAAAAGAAAAACTTGTATCTATATAATGTTTCAGTAATAAATAATAAGGTTACAGTTAATAACAAGGGACTTTATTAACAGCAGTTGATAAAAAAGAATAAATTTTTCTTTTAGAGATATTCAAATTTCATACAATATTTCATTCTTGAGCTAAAACTTTTCACTTAACAAATGTAATATTACTCCAACTATTTTACACTCTACTTAATTGTTCAAAATTTTAAACAAGTATATAAGACACTGATGAAAGAAATCAAAGATGACACAAACAGATGGAAAGATATAGCACGTTCTTGGATTGGAAGAATCAGTTTTGTCAAAATGACTATACTACCCAAAGCAACCCACAGATTCAATGCAATCCCTATCAAATTACCAATGGCATTTTTCACAGAACTTGAATTTTAAAATTTGTATGAAAACACTCCTGAACAGCCAAAACAATATTGAGAAAGAAAAACAGCTGGAGGAATCAGTCTCCCTGATGTCAGACTATATTACAAAGCTACAGTAATCAAAGCAGTATGGTACTGGCACAAAAACAGGAATATAGCTCAATGGAACAGGATCGAAAGCCCAGAACTAAACCCACACACCTATGATCAATTAATCTACAGCAAAGGAAGCAAGAATATACAATGGAGAAAAGACAGTCTCTTCAGTAAGTGGTCTGGGGAAAATTGGACAGCTACATGTAAAAGAATGAAATTACAACACTCGCTAACACCATACACAAAAATAAACTCAAAATGGATTAAAGACCTAAATGTAAGACCAGATACTATCGATATAAAACTCTTAGAGGAAAACATAGGCAGAACACTCTCTGACATAAATCACAGCAAGATCTTTTTGGATCCACCTACTAGAGTAATGGAAATAAAAACAAAAATAAACAAATGTGACCTAATTAAACTTAAAAGCTTTTGCACAGCAAAGGAAACCATAAACAAGATGAAAGGACAACCCTCAGAATGGGAGAAAATATTTGCAAACAAAGCAACCGATGAGGGATTAATCTCCATAATATAGAAACAGCTCATACAGCTCTATGTCAAAAAATCCCCAAACAACCCAGTCAAAAAATGGGCAGAAGATCTAAATAGACATTTCTCCAAAGAAGACATACAGTTGGCCAAAAAGCACATTAAAAAGGTGCTCAACATCACTAATTATCAGAGAAATGCAAGTCAAAACTATAATGAGGTATCACCTCACACTGGTCTGCATGATCATCATCAAAAAGTCTACAATTAACACTGGGGAGGGTGTGGAGAAAAGGGAACCCTTGTACACTGCTGGTGGGAATGTAAATTGGCACAACCATTGTAGAGAACAGTATGGAGGTTGCTTAAAAAACTAAAAATAGAACTACCATGTAATCCAGCAATCCCACTCCTGGGCACATATCTGGAGAATACTCTAATTCGAAAAGATACATGCACCCCAATGTTCATAGCAGCACTATTTACAATAGTCAAGACATGGAAGCAATCTAAATGTCCATCAACAGAGGAATGGATAAAGAAGATTTGGTACATATATACTATGGAATATTACTCAACCATAAAAAAGAATGAAATAATACCATTTGCAGCAACATGGACACTGAGATTATCATACTAAGTGAAATAAGTCAGACAGAGAAAGACAAATATCATATGATTCCACTTATATGTGGAATCTTAAAAAAATGATACAAATGAACTTATTTACAAAATACAAACAGACTCACAGACTTAGGAAATACTTAACAGTTACCAAAGGGGAAAGGTAGGGGCAGGGATAAATTAGGAGGTTGGGATTAACATATACACACTACTATATATAAAATAGATAATCAACAAGGACCTACTGTATAGTACGGAGAACTCTGCTCAATACTCTGTAATAACCTATATGGGAAAAGAATCTTAAAAAGAATGGATACATGTATATGTATAACTGAGTCACTATGCTGTACACCTGAAATTAACACAACATTGTAACTCAACTATACTCCAATATAAAATAAAAATTAAATTGAAAAAAGGTACAAATTACCAGTTATAAAGTAAATAAGTACTAAAAATATAATGTATAACATGATGACTATAGTTAACACAGGTATATGATACATATGAAATCCATTAAGAGTAAATCTTAAGAGTTCTCATCACAAGGAGAAATTATTTTTCTTTTTTTTCCCTTTCTTTCTAGTGTATCTATATGAGATGATGGATGTTAATTAAAATGTGGTAATCATTTCACAACATACATGTCAAACCCTCATGTTGCACACCTGAACCTTATACAGTGATGTATATAAATTATATCTCAATAAAATTGGAAAAATATAAAAGCTCCAAGTATAATCTAGAATGAGAGAAATGAAGTACCTTGAGTTCCATGTCTTGTTATCATTTATATTTAATGTACTGTATAAACATAGGAGCATGTAACACCATAGCAATTGGAAACACAAACTACCTGAAACAATATCTAACAATTTTAAGTCATTATAAATCTACTCTCTAAATTAATGCTTATAACTGAGTCTGCATAGGTCAAAGGTAGACTCTAGCTGGGAATTCTCCCATTAACTTCCAGGATGAATATTATGTTTAATAATGTAAATAAAAGGATCTAAGGGAAGATGGCGGAAGAGTAAGACGCGGAGATCACCTTCCTCCCCACAGATACATCAGAAATACATCTACACATGGAACAACTCCTACAGAACACCTACTGAACAATGGCAGACGACCTCAGACCTCCCAAAAGGCAAGAAACCCCCCACGTACCTGGGAAGGGCAAAAGAAAAAAGAATAAACAGAGACAAAAGAATAGGGATGGGACCTGCGCCGGTGGGAGGGAGCCGTGAAGGAGGAAAGGTTTCCACACACTAGAAGCCCCTTTGTGGGCAGAGACTGTGGGTGGCGGAGAGGGGAAGCTTCGGAGCCATGGAGGAGAGCCCAGCAACAGGGGTGCGGAGGCCAAAGTGGAGAGATTCCCGCAAAAAGGATCGGTGCCGACCAGCACTAACCAGCCCGAGAGGCTTGTCTGCTCACCCGCTGGGGCAGGCGGGTCTGGGAGCTGAGGCTCGGGCTTCGGTCGGAGTGCAGGGACCAGACTGGGGCTGGTGGCGTGAACACAGCCTGCAGGGGATTAGTGCACCATGACTAATCGGGAGAGAGTCCGGGAAAAAGTCTGGACCTGCCAAAGAGGCAAGAGACTTTTTCTTCCCTCTTTGTTTCCTGGTGCGCGAGGAGAGGGGATTAAGAGCGCTGCTTAAAGGAGCACCAGAGACGGGCACGAGACACTAAGGCTACTGCTGCTGCCACCAAGAAGCCTGTGTAAGAGCACAGGTCGCTCTCCACACCTCCCTTCCGGGGTGCCTGTGCAGCCCGCCACTGCCAGGGTCCTGGGATCCAGGGACAACTTCCCCAGGAGAACACACAGCACGCCTCAGGCTGGTGCAACGTCATGCTGGCTTCTGCCGCCACAGGCTCGCCCCGCACTCCGTACCTCTCCCTCCCACTGGCCTGAGTGAGCCGGAGCCCACGAATCAGCGGCTCCTTTAACCCGGTCCTGTCTGAGCGAAGAACAGACGCCCTCTGGCGACCTACACGCAGAGGTGGGGCCAAATCCAAAGCTGAACCCCAGGAGCCGTGTGAACAAAGAGGAGAAAGGGAAACCTCTCCCAGCAGCCTCAGGAGCAGCAGATTAAATCTCGACAATCAACTTGATGTACCCTGCATCTGTGGAATACCTGAATAGAAAACGAATCATTCCAAATTGAGGAGGTGGACTTTGAGAGCAAGATTTATTATTTTTTCCCCTTTTCCTCTTTTTGTGAGTGTGAATGTGTATGCTGCTGTGTGAGATTTTGTCTGTATAGCTTTGCTTTCACCATTTGTCCTAGGGTTCTATCAGTCCAGTTTTTTTTTGTTTGTTTTTACTTAAAAAAAGTCTTTTCTTAATGATTATTTTTTAATAACTATATTTTATTTTACCTTACGGTATTTTATTTTATCTTCTTTCTTTCTTTCTTTCTTTCTACTTTTTCTCCCTTTTATTCTGAGCTGTGCTGCAGACAGGAGTCTGGTGCTCTTGGTGCTGCAGAGAGGAGTCAATGCTGTGCCTCTGAGGTGGGAGAGCCAACTTCAGGACACTGGTCCACAAGAGAATTCCCAGCTCCACGTAATATCAAATGGCAAAAATCTCCCAGACATCTCCATCTCAACACCAACACCCAGCTTCACTCAACGACCAGCAAACTACAGTGCTGGACACCCTACGCCAAACAACAAGCAAGACAGGAACACAACCCCACCCATTAGCAGAGAGGCTGCCTAAAATCAAAATAACTCCACAGACACCCCAAAACACACCACCAGACGTGGACCTGCCCACCAGAAAGACAAAATCCAGCCTCATCCACCAGAACACAGGCACTAGTCCCCTCCACCAGGAAGCCTACACAAACCACTGAACCAACTTCAGCCACTGGGGACAGACACCACAAACAACGGGAACTAAGAACCTGTAGCCTGCAAAAAGGAGACCCCAAACACAGTAAGATAAGCAAAATGGGAAGACAGAAAAACACACAGCAGATGAAGGAGCAAGAGAAAAACCCACCAGACCTAACAAATGAAGAGGAAATAGGCAGTCTACCTGAAAAAGAATTCAGAATAATGATAGTAAAGATGATCCAAAATCTTGGAAACAGAATACACAAAATGCAAGAAACATTTAACAAGGACCTAGAAGAACTAAAAAGGAAACAAACAACGATGAACAACACAATAAATGAAATTAAAAATACTGTAGATGGGATCAATAGCAGAATAACTGAGGCAGAAGAACGGATAAGTGACCTGGAAGATAAAATAGTGGAAATAACTACTGCAGAGTAGAATAAAGAAAAAAGAATGAAAAGAACTGAGGACAGTCTCAGAGACTTCTGGGACAACATAAAACACACCAACATTTGAATTATAGGGGTTCCAGAAGAAGAAGAGAAAAAGGGACTAAGAAAATACTTGAAGAGATTATAGTTGAAAACTTCCCTAATATGGGAAAGGAAATAGTTAATCAAGTCCAGGAAGCACAGAGTCCCATACAGGATAAATCCAAGGAGAAATACGCCAAGACACATATTAATCAAACTGTCAAAAATTAAATACAAAGAAAAAATATTAAAAGCAGCAAGGGAAAAACAAAAATTAACACACAAGGGAATCCCCATAAGGTTAACAGCTGATCTCTCAGCAGAAACTCTGCAAGCCAGAAGGGACTGGCAGGACATATTTAAATTCATGAAGGAGAAAAACCTGCAACCAAGACTACTCTACCCAGCAGCAAGGATCTCATGCAGATTTGATGGAGAAATTAAAACCTTTACAGACAAGCAAAAGCTGAGAGAGTTCAGCACCACCAAACCAGCTTTACAACAAATGGTAAGGGATCTTCTCTAGGCAAGAAACACAAGAGAAGGAAAAGACCTACAACAACGAACCCAAAACAATTAAGAAAATGGGAATAGGAACATACATATCGATAATTACCTTAAATGTAAATGGACTAAATGCTCCCACCAAAAGACACAGACTGGCTGAATGGATACAAAAACAAGACCCATATATGTGCTGTCTACAAGAGACCCACTTCAGACCTAGAGACACATACAGACTGAGAGTGAGGGGATGGAAAAAGATATTCCATGCAAATGGAAGCCAAAAGAAAGCTGGAGTAGCAATTCTCATATCAGACAAAATAGAGTTTAAAATAAAGACTATCAGAAGAGACAAAGAAGGACACTACATAATGATCAAGGGATCGATCCAAGAAGAAGATATAACAATTGTAAATATTTACGCACCCAACATAGGAGCACCTCAATACATAAGGCAAATACTAACAGCCATAAAAGGGGAAATCGACAGTAACACATAAATAGTAGGGGACTTTAACACCCCACTTTCACCCATGGACAGATCATCCAAAATGAAAATAAATAAGGAAACACAAGCTTTAAACGATACATTAAACAAGATGGACTTAATTGATATTTATAGGACATTCCATCCAAAAACAACAGAATACACATTTTTCTCAAGTGCTCATGGAACATTCTCCAGGATAGATCATATCTTGGGTCACAAATCAAGCCTTGGTAAATTTAAGAAAGTTGAAATTGTATCAGGTATCTTTTCTGACCACAATGCTATGAGACTAGATATCAATTACAGGAAAAGATCTGTAAAACATACAAACACATGGAGGCTAAACAATACAACTTAATAACGAGGTGATCACTGAAGAAATCAAACAGGAAATCAAAAACTACCTACATACAAATGGCAATGGAGACACAACGGCCCAAAACCTATGGGATGCAGCAAAAGCAGTTCTAAGAGGAAAGTTTATAGCAATAGAATACTACCTTAAGAAACAGGAAACATCTCGAATAAACAACCTAAACTTGCACCTAAAGCAATTAGAGAAAGAAGAACAAAAAAACCCCAAAGTTAGAAGAAGGAAAGAAGTCATAAAAATCAGATCAGAAATAAATGAAAAAGAAATGAAGGAAATGATAGCAAAGATCAATAAAACTAAAAGCTGGTTCTTTGAGAAGATAAGCAAAATTCATAAACCATTAGCCAGACTCATCAAGAAAAAAAGGGACAAGACGCAAATCAATAGAATTAGAAATGAAAAAGGAGAAGTAACAACTGACACTGCAGAAATACAAAAGATCATGAGAGACTACTACAAGCAACTCTATGCCAATAAGATGGACAACCTGGAAGAAATGGACAAATTCTTAGAAATGCACAACCTGCCAAGACTGAATCAGGAAGAAACAGAAAATATGAACAGAGCCATCACAAGCACTGAAATTGAAACTGTGATTAAATATCTTCCAACAAACAAAAGCCCAGGACCAGATGGCTTCACAGGCGAATTCTGTCAAACATTCAGAGAAGAGCTAACACCTATCCTTCTCAAACTCTTCCAAAATATAGCAGAAGGAGGAATTCCCAAACTCATTCTACGATGCCACCATCAGCCTGATACCAAAACTAGACAAGGATGTCACAAAGAAAGAAAACTATAGGCCAATATCACGGATGAACATACATGCAAAAATCCTCAACAAAATACTAGCAAACAGAATCCAACAGCACATTAAAATGATCATACACCATGATCAAGTGGGGTTTATTCCAGGAATGCAAGGATTCTTCAATATATGCAAATCAATGTGATACAACATATTAACAAATTGAAGGAGAAAAACCATATGGTCATCTCAATAGATGCAAAAAAAGCTTTCGACAAAATTCAACACCCATTTATGATAAAAACCCTCCGGAAAGTAGGCATAGAGGGAACTTTCCTCATCATAATAAAGGCCATATATGACAAACCCACAGCCAACATCGTTCTCAATGGTGAAAAGCTGAAAACATTTCCACTAAGAACAGGAACAAGACAAGGTTGCCCACTCTCACCACTCTTATTCAACATAGTTTTGGAAGATTTAGCGACAGCAATCAGAGAAGAAAAGGAAATAAAAAGGAATCCAAATCAGAAAAGAAGTAAAGCTGTCACTGTTTGCAAATAACATGATACTATACATAGATAATCCTAAAGATGCTACCAGAAAACTACTAGAGCTAATCAATGAATTTGGTAAAGTAGCAGGATACAAAATTAATGCACAGAAATCTCTGGCATTCCTATACACTAATGATGAAAAATCTGAAAGTGAAATCAAGAAAACACTCCCATTTACCACTGCAACAAACAGAATAAAATATCTAGGAATAAACCTACCTAAGGAGACAAAAGTCCTGTATGCAGAAAATTATAAGACACTGATGAAAGAAATTAAAGATGATACAAATAGATGGAGAGATATGCCACGTTCTTGGATTGGAAAAATCAACATTGTGAAAATGACTCTACTACCCAAAGCAGTCTACAGATTCAATTCAATTCCTATCAAACTACCACCGGCATTTTTCACAGAACTAGAACAAAAAATTTCACAATTTGTATGGAAACACAAAAGACCCCAAATAGCCAAAGCAATCTTGAGAACAAAAAACAGAGCTGGAGGAATCAGGCTCCCTGACTTCAGACTATACTACAAAGGTACAGTAATCAAGACAGTATGATACTGGCACAAAAACAGAAAGATAGATCAATGGAACAGGATAGAAAGCCCAGAGATAAACCCACACACATACGGTCACCTTATCTTTGATAAAGGAGGCAGGAATATACAGTGGAGAAAGGACAGCCTCTTCAATAAGTGGTGCTGGGAAAACTGGACAGGTACATGTAAAAGTATGAGATTAGATCACTCCCTAACACCATACACAAAAATAAGCTCAAAATGGATTAAAGACCTAAATGTAAGGGCAGACACTATCAAACTCTTAGAGGAAAACATAGGCAGAACACTCTATGACATAAATCACAGCAAGATCCTTTTTGACCCACCTCCTAGAGAAATGGAAATACAAACAAAAATAATTAAAAATGGGACCTAATGAAACTTCAAATCTTTTGCACAGCAAAGGAAACCATAAACAAGACAAAAAGACAACTCTCAGAATGGGAGAAAATATTTGCAAATGAAGCAACTGACAAAGGATTAATCTCCAAAATATACAAGCAGCTCATGCAGCTCAATAACAAAAAAACAATCTAATCCAAAAATGGGCAGAAGACCTAAATAGACATTTCTCCAAAGAAGTTATACAGATTGCCAACAAACACATGAAAGGATGCTCAACATCATTAATCATTAGAGAAATGCAAGTCAAAAGTACAATGAGATATCATCTCACACCAGTCAGAATGGTCATCGTCAAAAAATCTAGAAACAATAAATGCTGGAGAGGGTGTGGAGAAAAGGGAACACTCTTGCACTGCTGGTGGGAATGTGAATTGGTACAGCCACTATGGAGAACAGTATGGAGGTTCCTTAAAAAACTACAAGTAGGACTACCGTATGACCCAGCAATCCCACTACTGGCCATATACCCTGAGAAAACCATAATTCAAAAAGAGTCATGTACCAAAATGTTCATTGCAGCTCTATTTATAATAGCCAGGAAATGGAAACAACCTAAGTGTCCATCGACAGATGAATGGGTAAAGAAGATGTGGCACATATATACAATGGAATATTACTCAGCCGTAAAATGAAACGAAATTGAGCTATTTGTAATGAGGTGGATGGACCTAGAATCTGTCATACAGAGTGAAGTAAGTCAGAAAGAGAAAGAAAAATAACGTATGCTAACACATATATATGGATTTTAAGAAAAAAAATTGTCATGAAGAACCTAGGGGTAAGACAGGAATAAAGACACAGACCTACTAGAGAATGGACTTGAGGATATGGGGAGGGGAAAGGGTAAGCTGTGACAAAGTCAGAGAGTGGCATGGACATATATACACTACCAAACGTAAAATAGATAGCTAATGGGAAGCAGCCACATAGCACAGGGAGATTAGCTTCGTGCTTTGTGACTACCTAGAGAGGTGGGATAAGGAGTTTTGGAGGGAGGGAGATGCAAGAGGGAAGAGATATGAGAACATATGTATATGTATAACTGATTCACTTTGTTATAAAGCAGAAACTAACACACCATTGTTAAGCAATTATTCTCCAATAAAGATGTAAAAAAATAATAATGCAAATACATACTTAGTAATTGAAAATTTACATATTTTGTAAAAAACTCAATAGTAAGCACAGCAATTATTTAGATCTTTGGCCACAAAATAGTTTTCAGTAAGGGGAGCATTTTGTCATGAATATTGTTTAGAATTACCAGTGTATGACGATAATAAAAAGCATGTCAACTTTTAGTCAAGTTTATCATTGTTTTTATTTCTCTACAGATAGTGCACCTCCTTATTGCCTGTACCCAGCCAAGCCCACTCCACCACCCCATTCATTATATTCCACTACTGCAAAGAGTAACAGTTGAAAAGACTAGTAAAATGGACAAACGTAAAAATTTTACCAAGAAGATACAAATAAATAATATTAGGAATATAAAAAGGAGATATCACTTTAAATATCACAGCAATTAAAAAGTTAAGAAGAATACTAAATGTTAGATGAAATTAAAATATCCTAGTAAAATATAACTTATGAAAACTAACTAGGAAAGAACACTTTATTAGTCAATTAAATTGAATGTTATTTATTTATTTATTTTGGCTGTGTCGGATCTTAGTTGCGGCACATGGGCTCTTCGTTGCGGCAGGCAGGCTTCTCTCTAGTTGTGGCGTGCAGGCTCCAGAGCATGTGGGCTCAGTAGTTGTAGCGTGTGGGCTCTCTAGTTGTGGTGCATGGGCTCCAGAGCAAGTGTGCTCTCTAGTTGTGGTGCTTGGGCTCCAGAGCGCGTGGGCTCAGTAGGTGCAGGGCACGGGCTTAGTTGCCCCGAGGCATGCAGGATCTTAGTTCCCTGACCAGGGATTGAACCCACGTCCCCTGCGTTGGAAGGCAGATACTTAACCACTGGACTACCAGGGATGTCCCGAATTGAATGTTAATTTTAATTCACACAAAGAAAACACTAGTCATCTAGGATTAGTGGTAATTCACACCAAACCTTCAAGGAACTGGTTGTTCCGATCTTAAGGTCACTTTTTCAGAAAATACGGAAGGAGAAACTCCCAGCTCATTCCATGAGATCAGCATATCCATGATACCAAAACCAGACAACAACAGAATGAGAAAAGAAAAGGCTACTGTTATTTGTGTACCCAAATGGAAAAATTCCAAACAAATTATTAACAAACCAAATATAGTGGTATATAGGAAAAAAATCATGACCAGGTAGGATTTATCCTAACAATACACAAATTATTTGACATTATTAATAGAAAATCCATATTTTCATTCTTCTATGTGCAAAAAACTTAATGAAAGTCAACATGCATTCATGATTAAAAAACTTCACTTAGCAAAACTAGGAATTAGAAATAACTTCCTTAAAGGTTACCTATGAAAAGGTTACAGCAAACATCATTTTTAATGATGAATTAAAATTTTGGAAGCATACCCTAAAATATTAGGGAATTTTGGAAGCATACCCTAAAAAATTAGATACAGTTTTTTTGGTTCTGCATGTAACAAGCTTGGAAGTCACCACTCTGTCCTAACAACAAGTAAAAAGCTGAACATACTGAAAAAATAATCAGTTCTTCTCAGATCTGTAAGAGAAGAGAGGACACAGAGCAAACCATGGCCTGTAAGAGTGGAAAGAGAGACCGGTGTAGATAGGGAGTCATGGCTCACCTGAGCAGAGACCCATAAGCAGAAACTTCCCCAGAAACCAGTGCCAGAGGAAGAAAAGCCTGAACTATAATTGACAGACTGCACAGGCTCAGTGCAGACAACCCTGAGAGTTAAAAACTCCAGGGGGACCCAGAATATTGTTAGATTTACCTACAGGTGGTCAACCAGATTCCCACAGTAAATATCAGAGAAAAATCTCCTCTGACTCAGGCAGGAGAAGGGCAAAAGGAACCATTTTGAAACACCCCAGAGCACTCTGTTCTTAACAAGGCCTGCCCTCATGAGAAAATACTTTACCAGAGACTAAATTTGCTTAGGTATTATCAGAACCTAACTGACCCCAAAGGGAAATACCAACTACAGCCCACACTAGCCATCCTGTCACAAATAGGAGAAAAATGGGCCAAAGACCTTAACAGACATCTCACCAAAGAAGATACAGAGATGGAAAGTAAGCATATGAAAAGATGCTTTGCATCCTATTTCATCAGGGAAAAGCAAAGGAAAACAACAATGAAACACCACTACATACCTATGATGAATGGTCAAAATCCAGAACATGACAACAACAAATGCTAACAAGGATACAGAACAATAGGAACACCCATTCTGGTGGGAATGCAAAGTAGTACAGACACTTTGGGAGACAGTTTCGCAGTTTTCTTATGAAACTAGACACACCCTTATCATGTGATAGCATGATCACACTCTGGTATTTACCCAAAGGCGCTGAAAACTTATGTCCATACAAAAACCAGCACATGGATGTTTATAGCAGCTTTATTCATACTTGTTAAAACTTTGAATCAATCAAGATGTGCTTCAGTAGGTAAATGGATAAATAAACTGAGGTACATATGGACAATGGGGTATTATTCAGCACTAAAATAAAAAGATCTATCAAGCCATGAAAAGACATGGAGGAAACAAGTGCATATTACTAAGTGAGACAAGCCCATCTTAAAAGGCTACATGCTGTATGATTCCAACTCTATGACATTCTGGAAAAGGCAAAACTATGGAGACAGTAAAATGATCAGTGTTTGCCAGGGATTGGGCAGAGGGAAGGATGAATAGGTGGAGCACAGAGGCCTTTAAGGTCAGTGAAACTACTCTGTGTGAAACTATAATGGTGGATACCTTTGTCCAAATCCATAGAATGTACAACATCAAGAGTGAACCCTAATGTAAACTATGCTCTTTGGTTAATGATGTGTCGATATAATTTCATCAGTTATAGCAAATGTACCACTCTGGTGGAGGATGTTGTTAAAGGGGAAAGTTATCCATCCACACATGGATTTAGGATGCCTCTGTAACTTCCTCTTCATTTTGCTGTGAATCCAAAACTACTCTAAAAAATAAGGTTTAAAATTTAACTTAAAAAATAAACAACATTTAAAAAAATATTTATATAGATGCACATCAATAGCTCATCTGGAATAGACCTTGGGTAAAGTAGTCAGGTAAGAAGATGAAACTCAATGACTAAGAATTGGAAAAGTAGAAATAAAACTGTCATTATTGGCAGAAGATATAATTGTCTACATTGAAAATCCAAAAGGAACTATGCAAATTATTAAAAATAAGTATAGCAAAGTGAAGTGTCAGGACACAAGATAATTAAGAAATAATAAATTTCAATATTTTACATCAGAAACAAGCTGATAATTTTTAAAAGATATCACGTACAACAGCAATAAAATGTACACATTGATTGGGAAGAAATAAAGATGTTTAAATCATTTGTGGAGATAATGAAAAATTTATTGAAAGGTCTTAGTGAAGACCTAAGAAATGGAGAGATATGTTTACAAATAAAAAACCTTAATATCATAAAGGTATCAGTTTCTCCAAATTACTATAGATTCTATGGAATTCAAATAAAAATCCCAAAAGGATTTTTTTTTAAGAATTTGACATCAAAATTTTGTTGGAAGAGCAAAGGGTCAAGTATAGCCGAAACATTTTCAAACAAAATTAATGTGGAGAATCTCTCCTCCAAGATATCATGAATTATTATAAATTTCAAGTATTTAGGACAGTATGATACTGGAATAGTGATAGATCAATGGAATCAAATAAGAGCCAATATATACCTACATGCCTCTATATATATGGAACTGTAGTAGATCACAGATGTGCCATTATAGAGCATTGTAAATGCGCATGAATAGTTCCTAAAAGATGTTCAAACAATTGTTTACTCATATGAGGGGGAAAAAAAATGAAATACTACCTTACACTACACACAAAAAAACACTTTCAATGGGAACAAAGATTTCAATATGAAAAGCAAAACTTTAAAATTTTTAGATGCAAATATAGGAAAATAACTTTATGACTTCAGAATAGGGTAAAAAAGAAAACTGGAAAATTCCTAGCCGTGAAGGAAAATACTGGGATAATACTGATATATAATTATATTGATGGTTTAAACTTTTGTCATCACGAGTGGTTCTTGACAAAAGATTAGCCATAAGGTGGAAGAAAATAATTGTAACATATGTAATTGACAAAAAAAAAAATAGTATCTAAAATTTATAACAAACTCCTCTAAAGCAGAAACAAAAGTAGGAAAAATATATGAACAAGAATTTCAGAGAAGTTTAAACATATATAGCCAATGCATACATGCAAAATAAAGTGCAACATCATTATTAATCAGCACCATGTCTAATAAGTCCACAATGAGAGACCTTTTTATACCTAGTTTCTCAAAAATCATGAATTCTGGTAGTTCCAAACACTGAAGATGTTATTGATCAATAAAATACATTTGTCTATATGTACTCTTACATACTGTTGATAGCAGTATAAAGTGGTCAACTACTTCAGAAACATTTTTGTCTTGCTTTGTAAATTTGAAAGTATGCATGTGATATGATACAGCAAGTCCACTTTTTTTTTTGCGGTACGTGGGCCTCTCACTGCTGTGGCCTCTCCCGTTGCAGAGCACAGGCCCAGGACGCGCAGGCCCAGCGGCCATAGCTCACGGGCCCAGCCGCTCCGCAGCATGTGGGATCTTCCCGGACCGGGGCACGAACCTGGGTCCCCTGCATTGGCAGGCAGACTCTCAACCACTGCGCCACCAGGGAAGCCCCGCAAGTCCACTTTTATATATAATCCCTGGAGACACTTTGGGGCATATGCACCAGGAGACAGGTATACAAATGTCCTCAGCAACACTGTCTGAAATCATAAAACACTGGAAACAACACAAATGCCCATTGATAGAAGGATAAATAAATGGATAAATGACACTATATACAGAGGGAAAAAGTCAACTACATGGATGAAAATGAAGAACATAGTTTGAATAAATACATTCAGTTCCAAATAACTGTTATATAGTGGACTATATTAATAAAGCTCAAAAAAGTAAGACTAAAATAGTGTTTATGGATGCATATATATAGAATAAAACTAAAATTTATAAAGCAAGGGAATAATGTTTACATGTGAGGAAGGAGGTAGGGAGATGAACAGGCTGGGAGTACAAAGACCATAATCACAACATTCTGGGTTATACATTGAATAGTGGATTCACTGTTTGTTTTATCACCAGGCTTTATAATTTACATATATGTAATGCAATATTAAATGGATCAAATAAAATGGTAAAAGACAACTAAGATTTTGTTTAACAAAAAGATAAGAAGAAGAAGGAACAAGGATGGAGAGGAAACAACATAATTATCCATCGTACCTCTAAACATTTGTTCCATTGTGTCGGGGGCAGGGGGTGGGCATGGGTAAGGTGGCAGCACTGAATGCAACCCAGTAAACTTTCTTGGTCATACAAGAAACATATAGTAATGTATGTTTCAGAGCCTTATGAAGGTGTGGTCTTGTTTAGTGTATTATATGGTTTTTTGCTAGTTGAAAAGACTTCATAGAAATTGTAAGGAACAATTCTTTGTGGAGGAAAAAAAACATTGTTCAAAATATAATATTAGGAATACACTCTGGAACATGAAAAAAGTGTAATGTATATCCTACTAAGGCTCTAATATAGCTATAATGTATAAGAACTACAGAACAACATTTTAATCCCCTGAGGAAGTAATTCTATGAGACAAATGACTCAGTTTCTCCAACAAATAAAATGCATAGTGGAAAAAAGAGTGGATGGATTTACAATTTAAAATAACATTTAATTGCAATATATGGACTAATTAGACCTTATTGGATCTTAATTCAAAGAAAGTGTTACAAAAAAATTGTCAAACAGAAGGAATTTGAGCGCTCACTGATTGTTGGATATATTAAACAATTACTTTTTAATTATTTTTACTTGTGATAATGCTACTATGATTTTTTATGAGACCTTAGCTTTTTAAGATAACAATAACATATTTACAAGTAAAATAATGAAATATTGAGGACTTGCTTAAAAATACCTGTGGAAAGAGAAGTGAAGGGGAACATAAAAGCCACAGAGTATTTATGAATTGATAGCCGTTACTGCTGAGGATGGGTATACAGAGCTTCTTTATATTGTTCTCTCTACATGTGGATATGGTTCAAATTTTCCATTGTAACATGTTAAAATAAATAAAAACAAAACGTTTTTCTATATATGCTATCTATCCTATTTATTCCTCACTACATCCTTGTGGAGAAAACAGAGTACTGTTTACTATCTTTTTTTTGTTTTTTTAGAAAAAAACCTGAGAACCAGAGAATGTAAGAGACGTGTAAGTGAAGTTTACAATGAGACAGAACTGGACCACAATCCAGAGGCTATAAACTTTTATCCAAAGGCTTTCTACCACCTCTGAATCCATAGCATTTTATGCTCCCAAGAGGTGATGTTCCAGATCATTATTTATAAATGAGATGAACACTCGTGGAACGACTCTCTGAGCAATGCATTCTTAGAAAAAAATGGGAGTGTGCTGTAACCTTGTAAACAAATTCTAAAAATGAACCAGCCCTTGGAGTTTTTTGGTTATTTTTTCATCACCTTTCCCCTGGGAGAGACACTTGTCAAAAATTGAATGAACTTTATGTTGTTCCATTAATAACTTCTCTGAATAAATGAATAAAAGTTACCGTTTCTAAAAGTAGTGTGCCATTTAAATTAAGGTAGCAGATTTGGCACCATCTTCAGGTGCCAAGGGAACAGACAAAAAGGTAAACATTGGATTCTATGAGATTTCAACCACAGTTAGAAAAAGGCTCACGTCCTAGGGGAGAAGAGAGGAAGGGAAAAAGAGGTCAGGGGTATGGCACTAAATGTGATGGGGATGGTGGAGTGGGGAGATAGAAATTAAATGCTCGGTTTTAAATGGCTCAATGTGGCTTATTTTACAACATTTATAGGTTGGTATGAAAATTCATTTCCATTTATCTCTTTTTTTTAAGCAGAGATAAGTAAAAATGGGCAGAAATAAATATCCTTCTGTTTACAAAAATATGCCTATGCAAGACTGAAAATTTTGTTAATGAGGTATTAAAAGCCAGATAGCTACAGAAATGTTAAAGAAAGCTAGACATAAAATAATTAAAAATAATTAAATATCCCACAGACTATTTGATCTTTTTGTTATATTTCTTTATACATTAGTTTCTTCCTGAAAGCTTGGTTTCATTTTTGGTTTATCATGGTCTTTCCACATAGTTTGTAAATACTGTGGTTAAAACTAACCGTCCTTGTCAGCAACTCAAGCCTGGCTCCCTAAAGCATTTTTAAATTTCAAAGTTAATTGAGCTTCAGAACAAAGTCGTGCACAGAATTCTAATTTGCAGTGGAAAATCTGCACCATGCCTGATGATGTCTCCCTGGAGACAAAGCATCAGGTAGTTTTGTCAATCAAATCAAAGTCATCATGTTCCGTTCTAATTTATTATAGCTATTTATATGTTTACTTATGTCTTCAAGGGAGATTTGATTATGAATTATTTACTGTTGTTATTCCCTTGTAATGCACCAATCACCGCATCGAGACCAATTTAGGAATGATGTCTGTAAATTTCCAGATAAAGAATACTAAGCAATTTATGTGATAAACTAATGATACCATGAAAGAAGGGAAATTGTTCTACATGAAATTCCTTCTTCATCTTCTCTCAAAATCTTAGCAGTATTTCAAAATCCATTTCTTTATTCTCCTCCACAGATTCTTCTTTAATGATTCTTGTTGATACAGATAGTTTCCTTCTTTGGTAATTAAATATCTCTTATCTCATACATATAACTCTTGGCCATAGATTTTTTTCTTTATTTAAATTTCAAAAAGGACTGCCAAGTCCCAGAGGAAGAGGATGATTCGTCTATTTCTCTCTAATAGCTTGTATATCGTTTTATTAGAATGTCTTACACAATTACTGGTGCCAAAAATAGTTACTGGTGAACTTATTGATTGAATGGCCCTAAGGTAGTTTTCAATATTGGTCCAAATTCTTGACCATTCCATATATTTACATCCTTTGCCATGTAATTTTGAAGTGCTCTTTCAGGGTAAGAGAGGGGGCATAATATGCCTTCTCTGGACCTAGTCATGTGACATGCATTAGCCAATATAAATGTTAGCAGAGGTGTCATCAGCAGAGGCTTGAAATGGGCTGACATATTGAGGTTTGTTCTGTTACACTTCTACAAATCCCATAAAAAGGACTTTTCCAGATTAGCCCAGGAGATGGACCAGAAACACCCGCAGCATAACTGAGAGTCCCCTGTAATCACATCTGAGGCTGTCCTAGATCAGTCAACAGCCAGCCGCCCACTAGATGTGTGAGCAAGCCCAGGTAATATCAGTAGAGCAACCCATAAGACCAACCCAGATTCATGAGCAATAAATACTGTTTTGTGCCACTGATTTTTTGTGGTTGTTTATCATGCAATACTATCATGGTAATAGATACTAATACAAAACCTAACGAAAATATTTTTAAGAGAATTTACAAAGAAGTACGACTAGAGAAATTTTTGTTGTGAAGTTCACTAATGATCTGCTTTAAAGTGGGAAAGAGGTAGAATATTTGAGGTAAGAGTCTATTTATTCATGCATTCATTAAAAAAAAACCTTCATCAAGCTGCTACATTGTGACAGAAACTGCAATTGGCACTAGAGAAATAAGAATGAGACAGTTCCTATTCTTAAGTAAACCAACAATATGGTTATAGTATGATATTTTGATTAGTAATCACTTGCACAGGTTTCTGGGAACCAGACAGGGGCAAATAACTCAGGTCACGGCGTTAGCTAAGTTTTCCTGGAAGAAGTATTTATTGAAATGTCATAAGGACTGTTGGAGTAATCAGGAAAAGGTGAAAAGGGATCTGCCTAAACAAAGACCCAGAGTCCCAAGTCCACACAGTTTGAAGGAGAGAAAATCACTGGGTGTTCCAGGAACACCAGTTCTATATAGATGAGGGTGGAAATTTAGGTAAAGCCTAGAAAATTAGGGTCTTTTTAGAAATGATAAAGACGTTGGACTTTATTCAGAAGGTTATGAGAATTTATTGTAATTTTTTAAGAAGAGTGACATGATAAGGTTTATATTTCATAAAGATTACTCGGGTGGAAAGTATGAGGAAGGACTGGAGTGGATAAAAGAGTCCAGGTGAGTAATGACGAAGCCCTAAACTGAGACAGAGCAGTGGACATGATAGTAAAAGACATTAAAGGACTAGTATCAACTGGTCATGGTGAATAATAGAAAGTAGATGGTAAACTGGAGAGGGAAAAGTCCAAGATTTCTAGACTAGAAGAAATAGTTAATGGATTGAGGGGGTGATATAAAAAGAGTAGCTTGGAAAGAGGAAGAATGAGTTAAGTTTGGACACCATGCTGAGACTCAGGTATCTCCCCCATTCTGGAGGTTACCTGGTAAACTGGGGACAAAGGGACAAGAGCTTTAAGTAGATATGACAACAGAAATATGGGCATTATTAGCAAATTTAATTATGGTTGAAGCATGGGCAAAATGAGCATGTACAGTTAGACAAGAAAACAGCGAGGACAAATTCCTAGAAAACATCACCATTAAAATGTAGGTAGCGAGATGTGTCTAGGTTTGGAATTCGGTTAAGTGGATTGATTGGAAGAATAAAGGATCAGGGATATCGATACCACCAAGAGAGGTACTCAAGTGCTCTAAGTTGAATACGGAAGAAAATACACTTAGAATAATGTATTTTTTTTTTACATATATAGGCAACATATTGAATACAAGAAAAGTTCTGAATTGTTCTGTTTGACTTAGGAATGAAATGAGGTCTGAAATTTTGAGTTAAAGATTTCACTTGAATTATGTGGATAGTGAAGTGTAGAAGTAGAAGGTTAGTGTGACGGTCTGTGTACTGTAGTCCTAGCTAAATCAGGGGGAATGTGTCCCTTGCAGCTAAAACTACTTGGCACTCTTCATGAATATGGCAGATTGTATTTTCCTAAAAGGGTCATGGCAACATTTCCAGTTCTACATGTTCTTAGAGAACCTTTTCACTCCTCATCAGGAGGCAGTATATTGCCCCCCCACCTTGAGTCAGGGTGGATTATATAACTACCTCAATGAATAAAATGTGGCAGAAGTGACTTTGAGTGATTCCTAGGGCTGGGTCATAAAAGGTGATGCTTGGATGACTTGACTTAATATCTGTAACAACCTTCAGAGCTAGGTTCTACATCACCTCCTTTCCAAATGTGGAATCTTGAGGCTCACAGAGTAACATACTCAAGATAACACAGGTGGTAAGTGGCAGAACTGGAATGACTTGATGTGTAGGATTTTCCCTCAAACCTGGTTATAAGCTTAGGCTCCAAAGCCAGATTGCCTCATTTGAATCACAACTCACTCCAAGATATCATTTCTGCCGAACACACTTAGAACAATACTAGCACTTAGTACATTTTAAATAAAATCTATACTAAGATACAGGCTATTTAAAATATTGGGACATCACTTTTAATGTATTCTCCCGGTGGTTTTCCAAATTTCATATACAGTCACAAAAGTTAAAGCTAATAAAAGAAATATATATATATATATATATATATATATATACACACATATATATATACACATTATGTGTCAAAACATATATTGCAGAATGGAAAGTTAGTTAAGTAATCAAGTTAAATGAGGTGCAATTTGATCTAATATAGTCATTTTTAAATTCAGAGCTTTACTGTCTGTTTGACCCCCAAAAGGGAGCCCAAGAAAGACCTAACTGTGCTTCTTTTTAAACTGCTTTTAGCTCAGCCTCCAGATAGCTGCAGGGCTGAAGAAACATACTTTTAGGGCCACAGGATTCTACTCAAGTAACTACAGAATATCACGTTCTCCATCTGGAACCACCCTTGGATGCATCTAACTATGGCAACAAGACAACTCCAAAACAAAACTTTACAATGTTCAAATTTTTACAGTAATATTGATTATTAGTTATCTGGTTACTTTGTTTTCTAAATCTTGAAGCCACTCTTTTAATGCATCGTTTTTATGGAAAAAAGTTGAAGGAGGAGGAGACACCGTCAAGAGAGGTACTGTGAGTTGAAGGGTCATAAAATAATCACACGTTCAGAAAATAAGTGTGGTGAAATAAGTGGGAGAGTTGGAAGTATGAGAGGGGAATACTGGAGTTAAGAATTTTAGAGTTTTTACTATTCTAGGTGACATCAAATCCCAGGTATAGTCATTGGAGAGGTTGACTGGAGTCTCTAGAGCTGAGAGTAAGAAGTTGTTAGCTAGAGTTCAAAAGTGTTATATGCATGCACAAGGAGTTTAGGAGATCACTGTGCAGGAAAAGAGTGTGAATCAGTTGCCAGAGTTCTTTTTCATGAATCTATGCATTTACAAAGGCTGTTTCTTCTGCCTGGCATATCTTTGCAACCACCCATTTGCCTGTCAAACTCCTATGTCTTTTTCAAGTACCAGCTGAAATCTCAAGCACTCTATGAATCACTGCCTATGAATCATGTCAAATTAATTCCTCCAAGCTCTCTGATCTTATGGCATTTTATTCTCACCTTGATTATAGCATTTAACAGATTGAACTGTATCTATATTTTTACAAATACATCTCTCCATTAGACTGTGAGCTTCTCAATGGTAGCCACCAGGTACATTCTCCATTGTAATCTCTATAGCATATATAATGCCTGCCGTGTAGCCAGTTCACAATATTATGTTTATTAAGTTAAATAATGGATAAGTAAGCAATAGTCACCAAAGGAACATACAGGAAGGCATAATTAATTCTCATTAAGAGAGCGGTGAGAGTGTCACATAAAAGGAATCAGTCGAAACAGAACTTTAAGATGTATAAGTTTTCACTAATCACAGAACTGAAAGGAGGGCAATCAAGGCTGAGCAAACCATAGAAGCAAAAGCACAGCATGTGAAGAGGCCGAGTGGTATGGATTCATCATTCATTAGTGCATTCATTTAACAGATATTCACTGATCACCTCTCTGTTCCAAGCACTGTACTAAGTACAGGGAATAAGAATAAAATAATAATATATTGTTGTTACTCTCAAGGATCCACGGTCTTAACAAAGAAAAATAAACATGAAAAGAGAGAAAAATCATCATACAGCGTGGGAGTGTTATTGCAGAAACATGAACTAAGCTATGGGTTAGCCCAGAGCACAAGCAGGGAAATTAGCCATGCCTGGGGGCTTAGATGAGGACAATCACAGTGTGACATTTCACTGAGTATTTCAAGGTGAAGAATGGAGAAATGGATCTTCTAGTAAAATAAGGAACAACACGTGCAAACGCGTTTTGAGAACATTACAGAGGGTCTTGTGTTCCTAGGTAAAAACACACAAATGTTATTTTGTAGACTATAGCAGGCCAGTAAGAATTTTTAAACTTAAGAGAGATGTGATGAAATTTATTTTAAGAGGAGATAATGCTAGGGAGTCTGTGAAAGATGCCCTAGAATGGAAAAGCAGTGGAGGCAGAGACCAGTTAAGAGATTTGTAACGGTTCAACAGTTCAAGAGAAAATAGAAATGGATAGAAGAGACTTTAACATGGATTGATCCTGAGACACAATGTCGTATAAGTTTTTAATTTATTTAATAAGTAAATAAAGATTTCGAACAGAGAAAATGACTTGATTTAATGGGCATTTTAGGAGGCTGTTTCTTGTAGCAATGTGAGTGCTGGGTTAGAAAGACAAGAGACCAGAGGCAGAGGGATGTTAGGAAACTGATTACAAAGCCCTATGGAAGAGATGATGAGAGCTCAAACTAGAATTATGAAAGAGGAAACTGAAAGAAATCAAAAGAGGCGTCTAGAACTGATGTATGAAAGGTAAGGGAGACAGTTTCTTCATCTACTTATTTATTCATCTGACAAATAGTTTTTCAGATATGCACCAAGCACTTTGCTTGGTACTGAGAATTCAGGGTGAACAAAATAAACATCCCTGCCCAGAGCTTATGGCTTAGTGTAAAGAGAGATAAATTAAGCAATTAATTATAAGAAGAGATGATAAATACTGTATTATGAAGTAGAGGATGCTATGGAAATACATAGCCACAGCTCTTAGCATGGTCTGGAGGGTTGGGAGATGATTAAGTTTAGGCTGACACCTAAAGAACAAATAGGCATTAGCCGGGCCAAATCCTTCAGGGAAAGAGAATTGTGGATAGGAGAAGTGGTGGGGGCCTTATTCTAGTGAATGACTGAGTTTAAAATTGAACAAAAGTTAGGCAACTGGAGAACACAGACAGAAGTTAACCTGTTCAAGAAGTCTGGCTGTGAAAGAGGTTTCATCAGGGGATCAATATGGAATCAAAACTGGATCTTGTTTTCTATTTTTTATTGTTATAATTCATATACAAGAAAGCATACAGATTTTAAGAGATTTTTTTTCTAGCAGTTTTTAAAAACTGCTCAGATAGTTTTTAAAAATGATACACCCATGTAACTATCACCTCATTCAAGGGAGAGAACATTTCCATCACCCCAGAAATTTCCCTCCTGCCTCTTTCACATCAATCTTACAGGAAACCACAGTTTAATTTTTATCACCGTAGCTTAGTTTTGCTTGTTCTAGAATTGTATATGCATGAAAGCATACAGCATGTTCTCTTTTCTGTCTGGCTTCTTTCCCTCAACATAATATCCTTGAGATTTATCCACTTGCGGTGTGTATCACTAGTGTGTTGCTCCGTATTGCTGAGTAGTATTCCATTGTATAAATATACAATATACATATTGTATAGCTATTTATCTGTTGATAAATATTTTGACTTATCATTTTTGAACAAGTCTTTGTATGGACATGTCTTTTTCTTTTTCTGGGACTGCTGGGCCATAGGCAAGGTGTCTTTGACTTTGTAAGGAGATGACAAACTGTTTTTCAGAGTAGTTGTATCACTTTAGCTTCCCACCAACAATTTATGAAAGTTCCACATCATTTCTACCAGTAATATTTTCAGTCTCTTTAAATTTCAGTAATTCTAGAGTGAGCTTTTATTTGAGGTTTTGCAATTCTCTGATCACTAATAAGTTTAAGCAATTTTGCATGGGCTTATTGGGTGTTTATATATTTATGTGAAGTGCGTTTAACAGTTTTTTGTTTTGTTTTGTTTTAAGAGAGAAAGGATGAGAATATATAGATGCATGAAGCCAAGAATCAGTTATAAGAAAAAAGATGAAAATATAGAAGAGCAATAAAATTGAGAGGAAGTTCTTGGTGAGAAACAGATAGTGTATCCAAAGTACACAATCTATACTACAAGTATTGGATAAGTGACATATTTGCTTTTCAAATTTTGTTGGTTGGGGGCTAGAAACATTTAGTCTTTACTATTGATAGTATAGCTTTGAGAACATCCAGCAAATCTTCATTGATAGCTTATAATTATCCAAAATCACTTTTTCTATTATAGATTAACCTTTCCTGATTTTGAAGTTGCATGAAATTGCAACTTGTATATGTTTCCCGAGGATATTGTTGGTTCCCCAGGATATTGTTTAAAAGGGGCCAATGTCAAAAAAGCTTGTTTTTAAAGAATATAGGAAGAAGGTATACATAATTGATGTTTAGTAAGACTATATAAAATATTTCTCAAAAGCTATACTGCAAAGGTGAGAGAATAAAACTATTAGCCTTCGAGTTTAATGATAATCTACCACCTCCATTTTGCCATTTTCCAATCAGCTAGTTTCTTAAAAACATTTCAAATGAGTAATATGCTTTATGTAGAAACAGATAATGTAAAATTTTTAAATTTTAAAATTGATGCCTGGTTTTAATGATAACATCATTTAAGTATAATCTAGTCCATAAATGGTAGTAGTAAACAAAACAGAAGTGAGGGATTTGTTTCAGTTAGAGTTTACTTTCCTTGACATGTTGAGTTGCCTCAACTACTCACCCACAACCATATCATATAATCAAATGTTCAAGTGTTAGTTAAGATGCTATTTTCAGCTATGCAGTGGACCACAGAAAAATTAAGTTTCACAAGTACAAAGTTCGGCTGTTTCTCATTCCCTTCCTTCTGTTGCAAAGATTATTCCCAAAATCAAATGAATAAAGAAGAGAATTATAGTCTGTATTTTAGGATTGTTAAAGGTTTCTCTGTTTCTGACAGTTTGGCTTTCTTTTGTCATTTTCTCACTTAAATGTTGTAAACTCAGAAAGTGCTAAGCTAAGATTCTGTATGTAGTGTTACACATGCCATAAGACAATATTATTTTACCATGTCAAAGTTGTTTGCACCATTTGGAGCACATCTATCATCAAAACTCAATTAAATGGAGTCTTTCTATCTTCAACTAAAACAAACTGTTTACTTAGATTTGCTCAGTGTTTACTTCACAAGAGGTAGAAGACCCAAATAGCACAGGAACATAGGTGTCTGGGGATATACCAGGGGTCAAAAAATTTAACCCAAAGAAGGAGGCCTTCTTCTTTGCTTGCAACAAGAGACTCTCTTTTTCTTTTGCCAAGTAAATGGCAGCATTATAATGTTATTCATACCTCACTGGTGTCCTAACAATTCCTCTATTCACACTGAAAAGGGATATATTCTCTTTGTTGCAAAGTATTAAATTTGTCCCTAGAGATTAGTGTGTAGGCAGTTTTAAAGGATGAAACAGGATTAGATAAGGTTTCTTTACTGAGAAAGAATTCTGAAACAGTGCAGCAGAAAACCCTCTTGTATTGAAAAAAAAATCCTTTGTTTTAACACTTCAAATCACAAGTCACATTTATTAAATTATTAGTTGACAAAATGTTTCTTTGTGGAGTTTTGTGAAAGGTAGGTAATTTACAAATAGAAAAAAATTGATGTCTTAATTTTATTTGAAAGTTTATACCTTTGAAATCCCTCTATGGCATTTATAATTTAAATATGTTCTAAGAGATGATATAGAAAAGATTATAGTAATTGTAGTTATCTGCTCAAAGATTCAGAATGTTTCTGCCTTTCTTAGTGATATTTATAAGGGGTGAAAATTATATCATACATCTACTGAACTCAACCGACATTCGTTAAGTTTAAAAGTGTCAAAATTATGTTGAGGGCAGTTCTGAAGAATATGACAGTGGTTCATTGGGGTTCCATTTACTTGTGTACAGTTAATAATATTGTATACCAAAGGAAGACATGAATGAATATTATTCATGTTTATTATTCTCAAGTTTCCAAGAGAAATAGCAAGATAGATTTTCTTCGGAAAGAAAAAAAATAGCCTGTAATACTATACTATGTCTTTAGTTAAATAATTTTGAGGTTACAGACCTTTCCTAATTACTGGTAAAGTTACTATGCGATTGCATGATAAAGTATCTGTGTTGGTTTTTTTTTAATTTTATTTTACATGGTAGGGCAGAGACTGAGTAAAGCTTTCCTAGGCTACTGTAGTTTCTTCTCTTTTGACCGTTTATCTACTAGCCACATGGAAAACTTTTGTTACAATAAAAAGGAAAGATTTGCAGCTAGGACCCACAATTTTTGTTATAAGTTTAAAAATCTCAGTTTAAGGCTAAAGATTATGTTTTTGCCATACGTACAGATTTTAAAGCTTACGAGAGAAAAGAATTGGGAATATAAGATTTCTGCTAACAAAACTTAAAAAAAAAAATCCCTTTGCATCTTGATGGCACCTTGTCATCTGAAAACCAGGAAACCTTCTGCATACACTTTTTCTTTTTCACATTGCTGCCAGGTTATCAATCTTCCCATGGCACAGCTCTGCTTATGTCAGGCCCTACTACAAACTATTTGTGGTTTCCCACTGTCTCCAGAACAAAATCCAGACTCTTTGGCTTGATGTTCAAAGCCTTGCACAATCCTTCTCTAAACTTCCCATCACCACTTTTCTGAGTTAATTGTGTACCAGGCTCATTGACAACCCCTACCTAGACTCCCTCCACACTGTACCCTTAGCAAGTTCTTAGATGTATCACATGCTTTGGGGCTTTCATAGCACCACTGTTTGCTCCCTATCCATCCTTTGAGTTTTCACTTTGACTATTTCACCTTTCACCTGTGGGTACCTTAGGGCAATAAATATTTGTTGGTCTGTTTCTGATAAACACCACTGTGTTGGTGCATAATAGGAAGACATTCTGATGTAATGCTCCTTGCCTGCATGGAAAGTTTGAGTCATTTTAAGGCGTGTTTGCATCTGCTTGCTCAGTGGCTCTGGAATGTTTTTAGTGTTTTCCACTTACCCTTGCTAGTTCAAGACAGAAATAAAAATGTTAATGATTTTTACAAATGTAATTGACGTGGAAAAATTCTAAGTGTGCAGTAGTTATACAAAAATAAACATCTGGATATTTGCAAACACTGAGATATGAAACTAGATTTATTTTCCACATATTCATCCTGATTTTGAGGTCATGAAAATAGAATCCTGTGGTTTGATGGTATTATAGGACAGAAGCTAAACTAAAATCTATCAATTTCTAACATTTTTATGAACACCTACCACTTTTGTATGTCTTCCTCAAATTATATTTTGAATATTCTGTATTTAAGTTGGACTCTAATCCTGGGAAAGTAACCTTTAATTTGAAAACTTTAGAAAAACACTATTAACGTGAATGAAATTTTAAAAATGAGCAGCTATTAGACGGAAAAGAGAAAGAAAAGATTTGAATAAATGAATACAGCTGTAGGAAAGTAATTGTTTTTCTTACTTTCACACTCATAGGACAATATTCACTGTGACAAGGAAGACTGGGGCATGGGGCTGGCAGGTGGGATAGTTTGGTTGTTGTGGATAATAATACTGTTTTTTTTGCTCCAGATTTAAGACTTCAAGAACCATGGAACCATAAGGGGTAAAATCCTAGCTTATTAGTACTTTCAACGCTTACTTACACTTGATAGTTTCTGCCCGGTTTTGCATTTGAAGAGAAAATTATGCTAAAGTAATACGATAAAACATATCTGTTTATCCTTTCAGGGCTCTGAGAACCAAATGTACAGTGTCTCCTACTTCAGTCTTAACAAAGTAACCTTAGAGATGAGGAAACGTGCACCCAAAAGCCTTGCCCAAGTTAATAGAGTCTGTTTTTGGTAAATCAAGACTGTAATTCAGGTAGTTCCTCTCCTTGCCTGATCTTTTTATCTCAAAGTATATTTGAAGTCCTCTTTGACTAGGCCAGATGGATGACTGGATTTTGAATAATACATTTTTTAAATGTAGTTCAACATGGTTCCGTTTTCCAAAAAGATTTTTGGTCAGATCGAAGATGGTTCCTGCAGCCATGTACATGAAATATGTATATAAAAATCAGTTGATCCATCGAGTTGATTTTGGAATGTAGCATCAGATTCAAAGTAACAAACTGAGAATCTAGTATACAGAGAAGATGAAATATGGTCACCAGAATGCTTTTCCATCATCCAGAGGCTTTTAAGTGGTGAAGGCTATTAATTTTTAGTCATAATAGCAGCTAGCGTTTATTGGGTGTTTCCAATAAGCCATACGTTGTGCTCCTTACACAAACTTATTTCATTACCTCAATGACACAATGCTAGGCATTCTTATTCTCATTTTGTAGATGAATAAACAGAAGCTCAGAGAACTCACATAACAAATCCAAATCATACATTTGAGATTTGAGGTCCAGGTGTTTTTTTAAATTAAAACTCAAGTTTTTTACTGCTTAAAAGTTCTAAAACTAATACTAAAATTTTAAAAATAATAGGTTATATTGAAAAATGTTCAGGTATTATGAGATATTAAACATTACATTTGATATCTCATTTAACCTTCATAACAACTATTTGGGAGTAGGTACTATGTCCATTTTCCTGTGAGGACAGAAAATTTTGCAAAGTCATACAGTGTCCTCAAGATGACTTGGTTAGGAAGAGGCAAAAGCAGGTTGTCAGCCTCGGAAGACTGTCTTCATGCATTACTCTATACTGCCTCTCATGATCTCCTTATCTGCAGGAATACAGAGCTGTTCTCTAGGTGCATTAGTCAGGAGAGGAAAAGCAATGTGTCATAACAAATGAATCCAGAATTTCAGTGCCTTACAAAAACAGATAGTTATTTCTCACTCATACTTTCTGTCCACTGTAGCTGTGGCTCTGTTACTGAATGTGTGTAATAGGATCCAGGTAACAGGGCAGCCACTATCCACACCTGGTCTCACGGCAAAGGGGCAAAAAAAAAAAGGCATAGACAATCATGTACTGGCTTTTAAACTTCTACCTGAAGGTTATATGGCCACTCCTGAGTCCCGCCAGGTGAGGATAAATAATCCTTTCTTGGTGATTGACTCCACAGAGACAGAAGTCTGACTATTTGGGAAATAGTTGACCTGATACCTGGTACAGTACTGCCAGGATGTGCATAAACATGCATAAAATGATAGGATACTACTGTGTTTTCCTGACCTGTGGCTCCTCAGACAACCTCAGCTTCTAGATTACCACAAGTTAATAGAGCAGCTTTCAGGAATAAAGAAACAAAAACAATCTGATGGGGTAATATAATGTTGTTCACTAGTATATGAGGTTCACAATTTACAGCTTAAGAATTTCTTTTCCTGGGGAAAGGGGACTTGTATTTATAAGAACATATTGAGTGAGGAAAGTAGATATTGTCAGATCCTGCTGGTAAGTGGATAGATATCTACTGCATTGTTTAGAATAGGAAAAAAAAAAAAAAGGGGAACAACTTAACTATCCAACAATACAAAATGGGTTAAATGAATTACATTGTCTATATAAATGGAATTCAGCAAAGTAAAATGATCAAAATATAATGGTACAGAAACTACTAGTGATATAGTAGAAAAATCAGGTTATAAAATAATATTGTATGGGGACTTCCCTGGTGGCACAGAGGTTAAGACGCTGCGGTCCCAATGCAGGGGGCGTGGGTTCAATCCCTGGTCAAGGAACTAGATCCCACATGCATGCCGCAACTAAGAGTTTGCATGCCACAACTAAGGAGCCGGCAAGCTGCAACTAAGGAGCCTGCAAGCCACAACTAAGGAGCCCACCTGCCGCAACTAAGACCTGGTGCAACCAAATAAATAAATAAATATTAAAAAAATAATATTGTATGATCTCTTCGTATAATACTTAATACATTATAAAATAAATTAATACACAAATATTAATTAAAAGAATAACTTTTAGGGCTTCCCTGGTGGCGCAGTGGTTGAGAGTCCGCCTGCCAAAGCAGGGGACACAGGTTCGTGCCCTGATCTGGGAAGATCCCACATGCCACGGAGCGGCTGGGCCCGTGAGCCATGGCCGTTGAGCCTGCACGTCTGGAGCCTGTGCTCCACAACGGGAGAGGCCACAATAGTGAGAGGCCCACATACCGCAAAAAAAAAAAAAAAAAGAATAAATTTAAAAAGCATGAATGTGAAGTCCAGTATGCACTAAATAAAACTGTCTTTAATCACAAAAAGTCAAAGAACTAAATAACTTGATAATCTGCCAACGCAGTCAAGTAACAATTAGTGATCTTTCTTAATCATTCTTGACCATTTTCCACTCAATATTCAATTCACATTTTACCCCCCCCAGACTCATCTTCTGTACAAAGGCTTACATAATCCCCCAACTCCTACTAACTCAGAGCTCCACACCAGTATGGAAATGATTTTCACTCTTTTTTCTCCCACTAAACTGTCAGCTACTTGGTAGCAGGGATGCAGGCTTCTTTCTCTTGTTATCCTCCAGCTAATATTCCTGACTCCAGACTTCTCCATAGCCATCTGTCCTCCACAGTGCAGAGTTCCTTTGATGTAATAAAAATTGAAGTGATTATTTTGAAAATTCTTTATTTCCTTATTAGTTTATTCTAGGTTTTGCTTTAGTAGTAGATAACCACTAAATCTCAGGGGCTCACAAAAGCAAAGGATCATTTTTTTCCTCCTGTTCAAGTCAGCTGGGGAACAGTTATGACTCAGGCCCCCCATGTCTTTTTTGTTCCAGGATTCTTATGGGAAGAGCAACTGTTCTCTATTACATTGGGGAAAAAGTAATGGCAGAATCATGCAATAGCTCTTAAGGTTTCTGCTTAGCTGCGATATAAATCACTTTGGCTCACAGACCATTGTAAAAGAAAGTCCTGTGGCCAAGGGTAATGGCAATGGTGCAGTGACTAATGTAATGCTGTCACGGGAAGGGACTGCAAATAATTAGAAACAATAATACTATCTGCCACCAGGACAAGTAACAGTAATGCCTTCTCTTTGCACTTTCATACAGTTTTCACAGGTATTAATAGTTGAAATAAGGAATAATGAGTAGGAGTTTCTAACTCTTACTTCCTAATATAATGAGTATTTGGTTGCAAGAAAATGAACACAATTTTACAGTCTAGTTTTGACAAGAGTCAAGTAAAAGATCTTAAGCTTCTGTTCAGGTCAATTTGGCTTGACAAAATTGAACCTGGGCCACATAATTAGCAGGAGACTATTTTAAAAATTGACAAAAAGCTTGGAAGCATCTATCTGTCCACGAAATAGGCATGAATATATCTTATGTTTTGGGTACAGCAGACCCATTTCAGGAAGAGCCAGATAAGTCAGTAATGGCTGATGGCACAACATACATTTTCCAATACCAAGGACTGTGTAGGTGTATTCTTTCTCTCAACAGAGTCCAGGAATAATCCATAAAATGTTCAGCCTAGTGACTTAGGCTTTTTTACTTGGGCTGTATCAGTTCCCCTCAATAGCCAGAATATTCCCAACAATTCAGACATTTTTCTTTAAAATGCTGTAAAGCTTACATTTTGCTAATTATGCTCCTTGATTCTCTAGAGAGCTTAAGGTCTATTGACTGAATGTTAAGCCAGAGAATTTCATAACTCATACTTCACTGGAAAACCATTCCAGCAAACTTTACTAATGTTAAAAAAAGAAAAAAATAGAAGATTTTCAATTATTAAAAAAAGTAAAGTCACAGGAACATTTTTAAGAATACAATCTTCATTCAACTGCAGTAATTTGATCTAGGTTTAAGCTAGAAGACATCTTTAGAAACTAGTTTTAAAGAATGGATAAAGATTGTTTATAATTACCATATCAATTGTTTGTTTATATAGATGCTGCCAAAGTATTAGGAGTGCTTGAGAAGAGTTTCTTTTCTTAAATATATTTATTTTACAGTTTTATTTACATTTACTAGCCTGGCAAAACCTTTCATCTATGAAAGACACTGGTTTTCATGTAATTGAAAAAATACCAGCAAAGCTGTTATTTTGCATCACACAGACAAAAGAAAAAACACTCAGTTTCTTTCAGAATCTGAACATTTAAATATGAAACCAATTTAAGATACACTGCTTATATGTAGAAAAAGTCTTTCTTTCTATGTTCCTTGGTAAAATATTTGCAAGGAATGAAGATCTATGTAAACATATATATATATATGTATATATATAGAGAGAGAGAGAGACAGACATATAGAGATAAAGAGAGACAGAGATGCAGTTATACAGTTATATGTATAGTTGCAAATATATATATGTATGTATATGTATGTGTGCTTATATAAATATAGATATAGATGATATAGATATAGATATGAAGTTATAGATATGAAGTGATTTTAGATTTTTTCTTATAGTTAAGCATTAGAGCTTCATCAATTTTCCTTTTCTGGAAAGGTTGTACAATATGTAAATGCACAGCTTGGGAGGGATGTAAAATACAGGGTACACAGTGCTCTGAAACCACTTATCCTGGGTAACTAAAGGTAGACAGCTAAACTAGTCTTTGCAGATAATGCCACAAAGGAACACCAGCCTCTAAAAGCTAACCTTACCCTTGACTATGTTCAGCAAAGTTATTCACTGGTAGAATGTATATCTACAAAATATCAAAAACTGGTCGCTACATCACATGTTGACAATGTTATTTCTATATTAGAGATAAAAGCAGTAAGAGCTCTCCCTATAAGCAATGCTATATTCTAAGCTCATGAGTCTACGATGTCTGTTTCTCACTTGGTGATGATATGAGAGTGTGCTGCCATGTTACTTGGTACAACTTACTGATATGTACAAAACAAAGAGTGCTTTTAATAGTTCTGAATAACACACTTCCACATTTCAACAGAAATCTTAACACTGAAGGCAGGCCACAATTCTAATTCAATGCACAAAAGACTTTATAATTTCTGTTGTGAATAATTAAAGTAATACTTAAAGCATTCAGGTTAATTCAGAGCTTTGTTTGCACTTCTATTTTGGTTGTAAAAGTATGTCAGTTATAAGAGTACCAAACTCATATGTGTTTGCTAACTTGGTTCATTGGATGATGCTGCCTAGAATGATCACTTTGAATTGAAATATGCTTAACTGCACTTCAAGTTTTAAAACAGCAGTGTTTTTTAGGCAAGGTGAACACATGATAACAGTCATTTCATAGTTGTAAATTTCTTAAGTTAATAGTTGTATGTTACAAACAGTATCAAGTACAAGCCAAACTTTTTATATTTTTTGCATTAAACATGAACTGGGTTACTGTATAATTTCAACATATGACATCCCACTTCAAAAATTATTTTCCATAGGCAGTTATTTATACTTTTAGGCATTTTAATTTCTTGAATTAAAGGACGCAATGTAGGTAAAGATATTCCTATATTTTCAAGTTCTCTTTTGATTGGTAAGGGACAGTGCAGGCCCATCTGTTTTGCAGCAAAGAAAGCCCCAAACCATCTGTGTAGAGCCACATGCCAGCTAAAACACAGAGATATGCACAGTTTTTTTGTTATGAAAAATTTTGCAGTATTTTTTTCTGTATTAGTGTGAATAAATTAGCAACAACTAAATTAAAGAAATCTTTAGAGAACATATTAACTTTCTAGTGCCTACAGTAAATTACATCCATTTAGAAATTATGAAAGTTGCATTGTCCCCATATGAATTTTTCCTTACTATTCTGAATTTGATACTGAAATCACTCATCATCTGCAAAGTAAAATAGCTCCATTGTTGGTAATGTAAGTTCATTTTTATAAAATTTTTTGATTGAGCAATTCTTTGACTTTTGAACAGTAAATAATTGTGATTTTTTTGTTCAACTAGAAAAAGTAGCACAGTGAGATGAATAGTATAGTTATAATTTGTATATTATGAATATTATATTATTTGTGTAACATCTATATACTATAGTGCATGAGAATGTTTTATAGCATATTTTAAAGAAGTTTTTGTTTTCCCATTTCCATTGAAGTAACTCTGCTAAAGTATTTTTTAGATTCTACTAGAGTAATTGAATATATAAATTAATTGCTGGTTTTAGGGTGTCAAAAAGAATACTTAATAACAGATTAAATGTTAATTATATATTATTATTCTAAGGCATTGAAGAATTATATTAATATTTTTTAAATACTTCTAGACTTAAAATATTACATACAGTGCTTAATAATGGCGCTTTTGCCTATACAAATTTGACTATCCAAGCCATTTTGCCTCAAAATCAGTAAAACACATGCAGGTCAACAATCTATGAAAAAAATCGCAAAAATCACTTCCTTCTCGCAAGTCTTCTGTATTCATTCTGCCTTAGTTTATACAGGGTTTCTGTTTGATGAGTTAGAAAATAACAAAGATATGTGAATGTACATCAAGCCCTTAATGCATTGTAAGTATTGATATGTCACTTACTCTTTGAGAAAGATCTTTTCTATTATGCTTTACAGTGGTGCTGAAAATGCTTATTATCTGTTTGAAAAACATTAAAAGCTTTAAATTCAAGCAGCTCATTTTTCATTTTGTTAATTGCATAACATACTAATGTTGCACTAGGTTGTTTTTTTCAGTGGTATAATGATGCAACAATATTTACATACCAACTCTGGTTTTCCTTTAATGGTTTCTATAACAAGATCATAATTTCCTTTAGCGTAATCACTGGCAGATTTATTTGGCGTCCCATCTTTGCTCTGCTCTGGCTTTGGGGGCCTGGGAGAGAGCACATACTTTCTCTCCCTTTTCCCATTAAGTACACTCTGCTCATGTGTAGTTGCTGCAGGTCTGGGTTACATTCCTGCCAAACATCCATGGTTAAAAAACTTTTAGGATGGAGTATCAGTAGAAGCCAATTGATTCCTCTAAATTCTGCCCCAAAGCCTTTAACAAACTGGTTTACCCGCCATAATTTTACCGCACGGTAATGATGCGAATATGTGAAAGTGGGCGGCTAGAGGAAAATTTCATTGAACCGGTTTCAACAGATTCATAGGAGAGGTGACATTATGAAAAAGGACATCATGGTGTCCAGGTTTTCCTATAATGCACTCACTGTTAATCTAAATGCTGACTCTGAAAACAGCAGTTTCTACCCAGACCTCTATCACACTGCCTCAGAAGTGCTTGTGACCTGTTCTCTACCTGCCATGCTTTATAATGCTGTAGCTAATGCCACACAGTACTGTAAATCCGTCTTCCGGATTTTTTATTTTCCCACATGGAACAATAATAAGGTGTTAAGATTTGTCTGGCTACCTTGCTCAACATGCCTTGGAAGCAGATGAAAATACTATAATATGATATTCCAAATTTATCTCCATTTGTCCTGCATAGAAAAACAAAATCAAAAAACAAAAAACAATTTCAAGCTGTCTCCTAAATAGAGCTGATTTCAGAGAAAAATACCATTAATCGAAGCACTACAGATTGGTGTGACGTGTTCTTTGGATTACATTGTATGAGATAATTTTACAAACCTCTCATTCTGTTTGAAAGTGTGTTAAATATCTAGATTCTTTTTAGTTAAGTAGTGAATGACCTGTTTTAAACCACAGTAACAGCAGAGTTTTGAAAAGAAAAACTCTTCACACATGATGGAGTTGGGTAAAGCTGTGATTTTCTGCTTGGCTGGAACACAGTCTATGATTCAGTTATAAGGTTAATCAATCTGAACTAAAATGTAAAGGGATATGCATAAAAGATACACATAAAATGGGAATCCATAATGTCTCGGAGAAGCATGTATTTATATGTCCTCACAGTGGTGACTCAGGCTAATTTCAATCCTATCATGAGATCTCTAATGGTTATCTTCAGTGTTGTTAATTCACCTTTCTGTGAGATGTCCCTTCCTGAGGAAGAGTTAGAAATGTGTATCATAACCTATGGCATAAGCTTGAAAGAAATCCTTTGCATATTAAAAGCTGACATAATTATTCATTGCAAGCAATAAATGCAACAAATTTAATATTTTATTTAAAATGTTCTTATAATAATTGAAACTGGGAGCAGGGTTTATTTCAATTAACTTGGGAGGCAAAATAAATATTTAACTGATGTAGCATTCCACAATTAAGATCTATAATTTAAATGAGATGCAATTAGTTTTCTCTTAAATGAAACTATGCTCCACGTAGTGTGGGCCAGAGCTGTATTTCACTTTACTCTTCCAAGAGGCCATTTGCTTTTGAAGGTTTTTCTTTTTTTCTGCTTTTAATCTGTGCTCAAAAAGTGTCAAACTCAACTGCTCCAATACCTGAACAGTCAAGACTTTCTTCTATTTTATAATGTATGTCTGCTTATTAAAGTCTTCAAGACATCCTAGACTTAGGCAAACAGTGTCCAAATGTACCATATTTAGCTTCTATCTCAAAATCTCCCGAGCTGTCAATTTAGGTGTTAAAGAGACCATTTGTAAAGCTTGGCTGGGAATTGCCATTATTGACTGGAATGTGTGTTTATCATTACATTCAATGATGAAAGTGGAACATGTAGCATATGAATAAATGTCAGCAGATGTTTCTTTTAAATGGCCTGATTTCAACCTCCTGTTGTTTGTCTTGAATACAAATATTAAAAAAGGGAAAAAAGGCAGAATTTTTTATGACATAAGTGCAAGGGTAGTTAGATTTTTTGAAAAACAACAAAAATAATGGCTAGAATATCAGACTGAGGGAGTCAAGTAGAATTAAGAGTTAGTTGGCTGTGCTCAGCTACTCTTATGGGCTTCTAAGTAGATTTAGCAAAAGCAGAGATTTTTCAGTATGTGGTTACAGCAAAATTCAACCTCATGGATTTCTGTGTTTCACAGCTGTTATTAATGATTTTAAAAAATAGCTGAATTTGATTACTGCACAGAGGGTGTTCAACTTGGGTTAAGGGTCTTAAAAAGTCTTGATCTCTTATTTGGAGACATTGAATGAAAATATTCAGTAGCAAACGGACACTGTTTTCTTCCAAACTTACTGTGAAAGATAGACAAGGAACACAGAAAGCATATTTTACACATTTTAGTGAGGAAAAAGCAAGGTAAATTCAGTGGTATACAAATGAAATAGACATTTTAGGTGGAAAGACACAGACTCATCTTTTGTTCACTTCTACAGCAATTTCTGTGAATGTATCATATTTAGTGGAACTCCTGTGGTGCTTTGGGAACTGTAAATATTTGGGTGTCATTTGAAGAGGTATAAAATCACTAGAGACAAATTCTGGGTGGGCTTTAAGAGCAGGAAATATAACTTTAAAAATCAGGCACTCATATTAAATTTCCAACATGATTGGTCTAAAATACTCCAGAGAAAATTTTCAAATATAATATATCTCATAACAAAATTGTTCAGAATTTGTCACCATTTCCACTTTATTTAAATGAGAATAATTTGTACTTCAGATCGTAAAGAGCACTGCAGGCTAATGCTTACATCTGTCAAAAACATAGAACTTTCAAAGCCACTTAAGTTATGAGCAAAGCATATTTCCAAGCTTCAAAAAGGGCAATGACTCGGGACCGGGTTTTTATCCCTGGCTTTCACTTTGGTAGCAGGATTGTTTGTAGCCACTGATACTGGTGGGCACAGATATTGCATACACAATTAGCCGTTATCTCTTAATTTTGAGAGTGTAAATGCCTAATTGCTTGTGCAATTAAAGGAAGCACAAATTTTCTGCCCGTAAAATAGAAGGCTAGGGTGGAATGTAAATTAAAACCATTAGTGTAATTTTCTGACTTGTATATCAACAAATTATATATGTTTCTCCTATATGTTTAGTGTTTCTGTGGTATTGATCAAAAAGCTACCCTTGAATACGGGATATGCTCTCAGATAATGCTTAATTACCCTTAAGACAGAGAACATATTGACAGTCATACTAATCAAAATGTCAAGTTTAATATTTAACAGTCAAGCCTTTAATAATAATTTTTAAAAAGGAATAAAGCACTCTTTGTTTAGGAAGCTTTCTGGTGGAATAATGCAGTATTTATTTTGAAATTCAAAATTGAACCTAAATCTCCTTTTCTATAGTTGGCACACATTCATCCTTGCAGATCAGAAATAGCAAAAACTACACTTACCTACTTATCTGTCACTTAGACTGAAAACATGCCCCAGCCATTACTGCATCCCCACCAGATACTTTCAATACCAAGCTCCCACCTTCCATCACTGTGCATACACGCTTTACAC
This sequence comes from Phocoena phocoena, assembly GCF_963924675.1. Lineage (NCBI taxonomy): Eukaryota > Metazoa > Chordata > Mammalia > Artiodactyla > Phocoenidae > Phocoena > Phocoena phocoena. The sequence goes on along the minus strand of NC_089220.1, from coordinate 68,628,411 downwards.
ATTCCTTCAGTTCAGCACTTTGCATAACCTCTTTCTGTCACAAACATAAATTGTAGTTTTCCTTCTAAAGAACCCTAGGTCAAGTCACAGTCACCTTCCTTCACATTCTTTCCCAAATTTTCTTTTTACTTTTTTACTTTTTTCTGTCCTTGTTTTCTCCTTCCTAATATGGGTGCACACGTACACCCTCACACTAATATGTCCATGACACCTATTCTAGGGCTCATCTTCACCTACAAAATTACTTGACATATGAAATATGAAATGCCTATTAATTAACTCTGCCTCACTTAACTATGCTTAACCATGATCGAAATTATGCTCTAAGGCTCTATTATGATAAAAAGGAATTATTAACTAGTTGAAGAGTTCTTTGGATGATTAGAATGTGAAAGGACCTGAGAAATGCTGGGATTTAGTTATACCTCATTTGTCACGTAAGGAAGTAGGACCCTGAGCGGGCAAAGGGGCCTGTGCTGTGTTTGGCAGGGAAAGATCAAGAATCCTTCAGTTAGCCTGCCTCCACCCATGAGCCAGAGCATGAATTTATCCCGCAGGTTCTTCAATGCATCATGGGCCAAAGGGTAAGGCACTTACCCTTTCTGAACTTCTGTTTGCCATCCCAAGTGTCCCAAGCTAGCCACAGAAGTGGGAGAGACACAGTGGGCATCCCTTCACAATGCATTACAAATGGAAGACATGGGATAGGAGTTTATTAGCATTGAGCTGAATTAATAATATTGGCTGATAAGAAATTGCATTTAATCCACAAAGAGGAAAAAAAACTTTGTTACAATGAGGAAATTAGTAATAACCTTTTGTAATACTGCGTCTCACATTTTAGGATTAGGTCAAAAGAAATAGGTGTTCTATGATGACCGTTTGCCTTCACTCTTCTGGAGCTGTTTATTTTTTGCGGTACGCGGGCCTCTCACTGCTGTGGCCTCTCCCGTTGCGGAGCACAGGCTCCGGACACACAGGCTCAGCGGCCACGGCTCACGGGCCCAGCCGCTCCGTGGCATGTGGGATCTTCCCGGACCGGGGCATGAACCCGCGTCCCCTGCATCGGCAGGCGGACTCTCAACCACTGCGCCACCAGGGGAGCCCTCTGGAGCTGTTTTTAACAGCAGACGATCATTCATGTCATGTTGTGATTCTAAATAAGCCAAAAAGTCCTGACAGTTACACCTCTGTTAGGAAAATAGATTGAATAGAAAACTTGATGGTTTGGTGACATGTATTCCTCTTACACTAAGAACAATGGCTAGTTAAGATATAAGGACTGCCGCGTTCTTAAATTTAGCTTTCTCCCTGAAGCTGGCCAGTGTCTTCCAGAATGAATTTTAGGAAATAATGGTTTGTGGGGGAGACTGGATTAGATAATCTTAAGAAAATTTCATTTTCTAGGAACTCACAGACACTCCACGCCATTTTGTGACTCTACAAGATTGGGGATGTGAGGGGCAGGGCACAGTACAGCAGCTTTCAAATGTCTTTGAGGTATGTTTTCTTAGAGTATCTCATTGTACTAGGGTTCTGGACAAAATCTTTGCACCTGATTTAGTTTAACACTCAGATATTATAATAGAATAATAAAAAGTTAAAGCAGCCTACTAGCATGTCAGACTCAAAATTAGGAAAGAGCAAAGAGCTTTGACCACACAGGCAAGAGTTCTTTTCATTCTTCTATGATAATCTCAGTGGTCATCAGGGTTCCTACATTAAGACTTTTTTATTGATTTTTAAAATTCTTCTCTTCATTTGGTGTGCTGTTAGAAATAGTTTCTAGCTTCTAATAGTTGAGGCTTCAGGTTTCAATTAAGTCAAATAGCAAGAATTATATAGAAGCTAGAGAAATTTAAGGTCCAATGTACACCAGGGAAGAAACTATCAGAGAAAGGCAGTCCTCCCCATAGCATGAGCATTAAACAGTCACTAGCTCCAAAAGCTCTCTTTCCCCAGGGCACCAGCAATTCTCATCACGTGGGGAGGGGTTTAGAGAGAAGAGAATAGATGGTAAAAGAGCCAAAACAGCACTTTCTATGTACAAGGTACTAGGCAGAGCACCTTCACAAAGATCATTTCCTCTGTTGTCTCACCACACTGGATGATGGGTAATGTCATCCTTATTTTCCAGAAGAGAAAACAGATGCATAGTTTTAAGAAAGCACTAATCAAAGTGCATGTTTCTCCTTGGGGTTAACACAAAGGGTAGGTTGGGAAAGAGCAGCCCCACAAATAATAGGCACTAAGGACCAGGTATAGAGGGGAAGGATAGATATTAAAATGTACAAACTTACAGAGAGCTTATTATAATTACTGAAACCAGAGGGCAGCAAGAGTCCTTTAATCCTTCAGTAAATTCTCATTGATATTAAAGGTAGAATTTTAATAATTAGAGATGCCCAATTCTTCAGCAAATGAAGGAACAGATGCTGAGAGTTTCCAAGTGGCCTCAAGTCTCAGCACTGGCCAACTCAGGTAGAGTTACGTCTGAGATTATAAAGAGAATTCTTCTTTTCTAATTGAAGTAGAGCTGATGTACAATATTATATAATTTATAGGTGTACAGTATAGTGAGTCACAATTTTTAAAGGTAGCACTCCGTTTATGGTAACTATAAAAATTGGCTATACTCCCCATGTTGTACAACATATCCTTGTAGCTTATTTTGTACAGAATAGTTTGTATCTCTTAATCCCCTACCCCTAATTCTTGACATGTCTATTGATGCTTTAGCACAGCTATCAAATCTAGCTCTTAAAAGGATCCTCAGCTCACTGCACTTGTATGTTTTGTTGAGAAGTTTTGTTTCTTTGCCCCTGACCTAAACAACTAATTAAGAGCATTAGGAGTTTCTGTGGCCAGTATATTCCAGAGGTGTCTTACTCTCTCAGTAACTCAACCTTTTGATTTTCAAATGCTCTTAAAGACAATGTTTTCTATACTGGTTTCATACTTGTGAAGGTTGTTTTCAGACACAGAATTTTCTTTCACATAAGAGCTTTCAAAATGATTAATCATAAAAAGAAAAGAAAGAAAATTGTTTTACAAAGATGTGCATAATATTTAATTAGGAATCCATTTAAATTCTCATTTGAACACTCTTTACATATCTTTACAAGACTACAAAATACAAGATTTGTTTTCTACTTTACTAAAATGGCTAAAAAAGAAAACTGCACCTAAATTTTTAAATCCTATAAAACATCAATAGATATATTAAAATTTTACTCTTCCAATATTACTATCTGATTCATTATCTTTATATACTAACATTGTCAGTTAAATCACTCTCTATCAAATACAGGAACAGAATGATACAACATGGGATAAGCCAGATATGATTAGATAACTTTTAATCGATGCAGTTGTGGAGCTCATATTAATGAGGGAATCCACATCAGAAATTAGTAACAGGAGGTATCTTACAGATGGATGGTGATAAAAAATTCCAATTTAAAATGAAAGTAGCAACAATGCAAATTAGTGCAAAGTGTAACTTTTGTTCAGGAAAAAATTAAGGTCAAATTGCACAGATTTAGAACTAAGTGTGTTAATTTCAGACACTGTCAGCAGTTTCTTTGGGAACCTCAATCACTCATCTTTCTAAGATTACTTTGAAAATTGTCTTAGGTGTCATATTCTAAACGGTGCTTTTCCAGTCCCTCCACTTTGACCTGTATACTTACAGACTTTCAGCTATTTCCAAATGAGAAGCTCCAATCTAAAAGCCTATTTTTAAAGAAAAACATTTGGAAAATAAAGTTCAATGCCTAAAGAGCTGAAATATTCTGTGTGAATACCAGCCCTGGACAGAAGATTTTCAATAAGGAATTGAGAGTTCTGAAGCATTTGGGACCAAAGGAAAAGAATATTTCTTCCCAAACATTTCCAGCTTAGGATATGTGGTAAGGAAACTGGAATTTTCAAAACTTGAAAAAAAGAGAGAAAACATTTTGGCTGATAAGATGCTCCTGAATAAAATATTATCTGAAACAAATGTTTAATTCAGAAAACACCTGCCAATGTAGATGTGCCCTTCAATAAATATGGCATCTCCATCCTCATTTAACATGTTTCTTAGCAATAAAATGTTGGCATTAAATTTAAACATAAGTGCAGTATAAATCAGGCATATAGCTATATCTTGTGGACATGGTGTTATAACAGCTAGACCAAGGATTTTCAATGTTTTGAAGTCACAACATTTTTATATTAACACCATTTGGAGATCATAATTAAGTAGTAAGGTGTTTAACGATATATACAAGAGAACAGTAATCTAACCACAGCAATATACTGGTCTTTTGCTGATAATTTACATAAAAGGAATAATCTGAAAATAGGGCTTTTGATAATATTAAGACAGTAAAGTAGGCCATGAGCAATATAATAATATTTCTATTTTTCTTTTTATGGTGTGTTTTCTGGATCATGTAACATATCTTCAAAACTGTGGCAAGTGGCAATACCAATCTATTTGTTTTCTAATGCAAACTTGAATGCCCTTGAGACAAATGTATCTTTGTAAAACAGAGGCAATAAAATAATTTAGATATCTGAATGAAAATGGATTCATTCTTTCATGGATTAACAAATTACATCCCTCCTAAAAACTTATTATATAAAATAAAAATCTGTAATTTCCAATAAAAACGACCAATGGGTATTATACTTGCAAACCATGAAAACTGGCAGACACTATGCAACATTAATTTGAATTATAATGTAAAAAATCCTGAAACTGGGTAACTACAATTGTCAAAATAAAGAAAACCAGATGCTACCTTGGTTAAAACAAAAGTTTCAAAGCACAAGATTATCTTAATTACGATGACAGTTGTTATACCGTATCCTCCAGGTTTGAATTGGTTTGAGGGGGCAAAAATCTTTAGAACTTATTCAAATCTATACATTTATAACCAGAAAGCTGTAACTTAAAGACTCATGTAAATACTTAATGAAGAAAAAAAACAATGGTTTTTTTCTTTGAAAGTGTATGTATAACAGAACACTATTAAGATTATTTTATTCAAGAGTTGTTATAATGAAGTATTTTGATTCAGATGTGTTTAAAGCTTTCACTTGAAACATATATCTTATTATGTATCAGTTTCTCAGATCAAATATTTGATAAATTTGTATTTGATAATACAAATATTTGATAATAATAATTTCATTTTAGGAAGATGAGATATACAGGTCAGATAAAATTACATAGGAGAATGGGATGGAGAGGAAAACATGGAATTAATCCTCCCTTAGAATGAAGATACTAAGATATAGAGGAAAGACTATCCATGATTCTGATGGAGTATATAAGATGGACCTTTATGCATACAATGATTGTGCAATGTCAAAAGGAAATAGGTACTGAGCATAGCAGTTCCAAAAGTATTTCCTGTAACACAGGGTTTTCCTAAACGTCTGACTCTTGAGTAAGGAATGACAAGGTTCACCCTATTTGTGAAATATTTTAGAGTAGTGCTTAGATCAATTCTTAACTCACTGAAAGCTATGATTCTAAAATCTCATTCTAAATGGATTTCTTGAACTTCATCCAAGACAGTCTAATTATTGAGACTCTATTTTAAAACACCTATATAAGCATGTCCCCCAAGAACCAAATATTGTGATGCCCTGAGGAATGTTTTTCCTCCTACTTTGTTATCACTTTATAACTAAAGTACCACATACCAAAATTCTGGTTTATTAATATCTCAAAACATAACTATGCTTCTAAAGATATAATATATTTTTAACTGATAATGGAAAGTTACCTAAATCAAATTCATAATATACATACTCCAAATATACTCAAAAAGTTATTGGAGCTCTTTGTAATACAAAGGAGAAAGACTTGTCAATTATTTACTTTAAAACAAATTGTTAATACGTAAAATATCACTCAATGTTGGCTAATCTCATCATTTTTTGGGGAAAAAAAAGAAATTACTTTCACTTCCAAATACCATGTAGTAGCTTGGAGTAGATCAAAGCTCTTACTGAGAACAGTTAGGAAAAGCTAGATAACATACAAAGACATAAGCTTGAAGGCATTGGAGAATTGCTGAGACAGCCAGGATATAAGGGGCAAGCTTCTGGAGAAAAAGGAGCTTACAAGGACAAGCCCAATTTTTTTTTTTTTTAAACACTTTTCCTGTAATGGCATATACCAGTTCCTGGCTTAGGGAAAGAAGATGAGAAGGCAGGTAAAGGTCAGCTGCTACCTACTGAGAAGGCAAAAATCAGAGTTTTGTGCTATCATGGCAGGCAGGAATTTGAGGGGCCTAAAACTACATAAAAAAGAAGAAACTCTTACCTTCACAGGAGTTACCAATAAAGCTGTATTGATGATTAGGCTAAGAAGCCAAGCAGAGGGGACTTCCCTGGTGGTCCAGGGGTTAAGGCTTTGCCTTTCAATGCAGGGGGTGTGGGTTGAATCTCTGGTCAGGGAGCTAAGATCCCACATGCCTCTCAGCCAAAAAACCAAAACATAAAACAGAAGCAATATTGTAACAAGTTCAATAAAGGCTTTAGAAATGGTCCACATCAAAAAAAAAAAATCTTACAAAAAAAAAAGAAGCAGCGGCAGCCAAGCAGAAAGTAAATATAAAGTAGGACAGAGTATTGGCATTCTCATGGCCCTGGGAAGAGTCTCAGTTGGGAAACCTGGAAAGCTGTACCTTGGAAAGGGATGATTAAGAGGAAGACCAAGCCCAACAGAAAATCAGCTTCCAGTCAGCTCAGTCCATAATTAGATATGTTCTATCTTTTTGCTGCCTGCCAGAGGGTGGGATAAATCCTCTTTGGAATAAGAAACAGAAATCAGTTTCTACAATCAAACACAATGTCTACGGCTCAATAAAAAAGTGCAGTCTTAGTGAAGAAAAAGTGTCAAAAGAACAAGTAAGTAAATAATAGAAACAGACCCATAGGTGACACAAATATTAGAATTTCCAGACATGAAATTAAAGATAAGTTAATCAATATGCTCAAGAAACTAAACAAGCCAGATAATCCTACCATAGAACTGGAATATATAAAAAGAATCAAATAAAAATTCTACATCTAAAAATTATAGCAACTTAAATTCAGATTTCAAAAGATAGGCTTAACTGTAGTTGGAAAGAGCTCAAGAAGGGTTTACAGATCTGGAAGACAGGTCAGTAGAAAATATCCAGACTAAAGCATGGAGAATAAAATGTATGAAAAATACAGAAGATATAGTTGGGTTGTGGTTAAAAAAAAAATAGTTCTAATATACATGCAATTTGAGTCCTTGAAAGAGAGCAGAGGCACAATGGGGCAACTACAATATTGCAGAGATTGTTACCAGGAATTTTTCAATGCTGGAAAAAAAACTGCAAGGACAAATCCAGGATGTCTTATGAACTCAAAGGAAGTAAATACAAAGAAAATTCTACAAGGCAAGGAAAATCACACTGAGTTTCTTCAGCATAAAGCAAGCAAAAAAACCACAGAGTTTAATCTTAAGAGTACTCGAAGGATGAAAAAGTCATTACTTTCAAAGAAGTGAAAAAAAAGCAATGAAAGCCAGAAGATAATGAAATATCTTTAAAGTGCTGAAAGGAGAAAAGAACCTACTAAATTAAAATTTTATACCCAGATGAGATATCCTTCAAAAAAGTGAAGCTAAGAAAGAAATACAAAAACAAAGATTATTCATAGCAGTAGACTCATACTAAAGAAAGTAGTAAAGTATTTCTTTGAGCAGAATGAAAATGAATCCAGAAGCAAGCAGAGAAATGTAGAGAGGAATGAAGAGTAAATATGTTTATACATCGAAATAGTAAATCCATAAAAAGAAAGAATATATTTTGTGGTTTAAAATATAGTTAGAATTAAATGTGTGACAACAATAATACAAAAGTCAAGAAGTAGGTAGATGGACATAAAGTGTTCTATGCACCTCGCATTGTCTGAAAAGTAGATAAAAGTACAAATTTATAATAAATGGTCATAAAATAAGGATCTGAGTTATAATCCCTAAGGTAATCAATAAAAAAAAAAAAAAAACTAGTGAAGTATAATTAACAACTCAGCCAGAGTTTTATGTGGGGGACATGCATTGCTAAAAACATTTGATCAGTGGAAAATGAGGAAAGGGAGAAAAGGAAAGTCATATAAAACAGGAGCATTTTCTAATGATAAAAGAGTTAATACATCAGGAAAACAGCAATTTAAAATGTATATACATCTCATAACATTGCTTCAGAATATATGAAGCAAAATAAAATTGACAGAAGTATAAGGAAAATTCACAAATCAAAAATCATATTGCAAGATTTTAACATAGTTCTTTTAGTAATAATACAACAAATAGAAAAAATACCAGTAAGGATATAGAAAATTTTAGCATGAAAATAAGCACTCTTGATCTAACTGACTTCAAATGTGATAGACTATACATTGAACACTGTCTTTAAGTGTGATAGAATATACATTCTTTCAAGTGTACATGAAATGTATAGCAAAATAGAACACACTTTATCTATATTGATATATGTTCAACAAATTTCAGAGAATTAAAATCACGGTGTATTCTCTGACCTCATTGCTATTAGATTAGAAACCAATTTTTTAAAAAGATAAGTAGAAAGTATAAAGATGCTTGAAAATCCATATACTTTTAGGAATAAATTAAACTTTCTTAATCTGTTAATACATATCTATATAAAACCTACAGCAAGTAGTATAGGTAATAGGGAAACATAATAACTTTTCCCCCATGAGACTGGAAAAGAAAAAAAGATGTCCATTAGCACTCTTCTGTTCAACAACTAGTCAGAGTAATAAGCAAGTAAAAGAAATAAGAGATATAAGGATTTGAAAGAAAGAAAAAAGAGAGAAATATGACATTATTTGCCAGTGATATAACTGTATATTTATAAAATCCAAAGGCTTTTATCCAAAGGCTTAAAATAGGATTTGTAAAAGAGTTTAGCAAAGAAACTGGATAAACGGTCAATATAAAAAAATAATAAATTATATTTCTATATACCATTAACAATTAGAAAATGAAATTTTAAAAATATACATACAATTTGCAATAGTATCCCAAAAAAGCAAACACCAAAGAAAATAATTTTAGTATGTATAATACCTGTACCATAAATCTATAAAACATTATTGAGAGAAATTAAATAAGGTTATAAAAACTATAGATGAAAGGATTTACCATTTTTATGAACAGAATACAATGTTGAAAACATAGCATTTCTCCCCAAAATGATATATAGATTCAATGCATTCCCAATCAAAATTCTACCAGATATTTTTAAATGTGGAAATCAGCAAGATAATTTTAAATGCAAAAGGATAAGAATAGCCAAGATCATCTTGAAAAAGAACAAAATCAAAGGCTATACATTACTAGAAATCAAGACTTAGTACAAAGTATAGTAATTCAGACAGTATAGTGCATAAGAAAACTAAAGGAGAATCAAGACAGATCTACACATATACATAGCCAGCTGATTTATGACAAAGGTGACACTGCACTGCAATATTGAAAGAACTGTCTTTTCAATAAATGGTGTTAGGCCAACCAAATATATATAAGGAAAAAATTATAAATGATTCCTACTCTACTAGATGCACAATTCAGGTGGTTCATAGATCTAAAAATAAAAGGTTAAAAAATAATCTTCCCTCCAAAATAGGAGTATATTGTCACACTTTGGGGGTAGGTAAAGATAACAAGAAGCAAAATGCACTAACCATAAAGGAAACGACCACATTAAAATTAAGAAATTATGTTCATCCAAAGACACCATTAAGAAAGTGAAAAAGGCAAACTATAAGCTGGAAAAAGTTGTTTGTAAAGCGTTGATCTCACAAAGGACATATGTAGACTATACCAAGTACTACAAAACCATAAAAAAAAGTCAAACCATCCAAAGGAAAAATGGGCAACAGATACTTCACAACAGCCAATAAACACAGGAAAAGTGCCCAAACTTTGTTAGTTTCCAAAGGAGTGTAAATTAAAATTACAATGAAATATCACTACATACCCACCAAAATGGCTGATATTAAATAGAATGATACCATCAAACCCTGGTGAGGAGATGAAGCAACATCAGACATTGCTGGTGCAAGCATGAAATGGCACAACCACTTCAGAAAATTGTTTTGTCACATCTACCCCAGCTGAACATACCTTGTTTCCATTCCCAGGTATATATTTAACCCAGCATATCCATTCCCAGGCATTTATTTAACCCCAGGTAGAAAAGTATACTTATTTGCCCAAAATACATACAAGATGAATAGAAGCCAAAAATTGGAAGCAACTCTTGTCCATCAAAAGTAGGGATAAATGAACTTTGGTATATTCATGTGATGAAATACTCTACAGCAATGAAAACAAATGAACTGCAGTTACACCACCACTGTGCCATAGCATGGGTACAACAAAACATATACCATACGTAACTACTTATATAAAAGTCAACAACATAAAATTAATTGGAGGTAATAGGAATCAAGATAGTGATTTCTTTTGGCGGGTAGTAACAAGATGGGACAAAGGTGAATTTCTCATATGGTAATAATGTTCTTTTCCTTGAAATCATTGAAGATTACATGGATGTGCTCACTTTGTTCAAATATTCAATAATTTGTACACTTACAGTTGTGCACTTTAATGTTTTTTGCTTCAATGAATATTTTAAAATTACATGGTAATGAAAATAAGCTTCAGAAGGAAAGTTTCAGCTTTGTCTTTTCATGTTCATTACTGACTTGCTATACCAATATTGTTCCATAGCTTTGGGTTTATAATATTGACATCCTGGAGACTTGGGTCTTCAATTTCACTAATGGCAAAGGGAAGTTAAGAAATTCAGCTTATAAATACTTCTACAATAACAACTCCAAATGAAAGTCACTAAAAAGCACAACAGAATGTTTATGTCTTAGATTTTTATGTGCTTGCACTTTTTTCCCCTAAAATCTCAAAAGTTATTATATTGAGAAGTAATTATCATTTTGTGTCCTAGCTACATACTTATGAAGTGAGTAGGGGGTGATATTACCACCCCATCTCACAGGTGAGGCAGAATGAACCAAAAACACAGCCAAACCCATTTGGATTTTTCCTAAAAGAGGGGGATTGATTGATTCAGTACTTGTTTTGAGACCTGCCAACTCAAACATCGAATTTCTCCTTTGACCTAAACTACCAAACACAGACTCTAGTCATTTTCAGAGACTAGTTTTCAGCCTCTCCTTCAATGGAAAAGCCCATGAATATTTGTTCCAGACAAAACGCTCTGGATAGCTGTCCACATTTCTCTTCAGAACTATTTTTTCAAGGCTCCTTTAACTACATCAGAGAGTCTGACTGATGTGCTAATCAGCATTCAACACCTTAGATTGCTTTACTCTCTCCCACCAGAAGGGCAGCTAAGTTTCCTTTAAAGAGAGAGGATGTAACCCCTGGCCCAGAATTCTGACAGCTGCATCAGTGGGAGAGAGAGGTAGACTGCTTCTTGTTCTTAAAGGAACTGAAGAATTATTATATCCATATTGAACCATCCATGCAGTGTGTGTATTTGAAAGTATTATCAATGCCTCAAAATATCGGGTGGGTGTCCTGATGATAGTACATCTCATCCTGCTCAGAATAAGAGTTGAGACATTTCTGGAATGACTGATAGGACCAATCTGCCTTACCTCACTAAGATCACGTTAGTCTATTTGATTGCTTCAGATTACTTTAGGAATTGACATCTCTAGCATGTAGTTAGGGTTAGGAGTGAGCTACATGATTTTAGCTTCCAAAAATCTCTAGCTAGTCCCAAAAGAGTTTATAATGCCTTGACCTCCAGAAGGGGGCTCTCATTTGGTCTACAGACCAAATCATTAAAACGCTCATTCATTGCCCCCAATTATAGACACAAAACCCTGAATGGAAATGTAATTTAGTTCAAGATCATAGCTGTCATGAAACCGAGGTTGGAAAATTTAAGCAAATTCACTTCTCCTAATTTCTAGTCCATTTCGTTCTTTCAGGTATTTTCTAAATTGTAAGATATTAGCAAAGAACATCAGTAGTGAGACATGAATTATGAGAGCACGCAAGCTCAGGGCTTGTGAATTTCTACCACCTGGTCTTCTTGGTTCCAGTTTCCCATGTGTAACTCTCTACTGTCCATGGTATATGTTCCCTAAGTAAACCTCTTTAAACCTCATGTGATTATATTCTTGGAAAAGCAATATCTTCTGTCATACTTTGAGAATCAGGTCCAAAATTCAGTTAAGACGATGAACTGATTTCTGTCCTCCTTTGACTTTTGCCTATCATTGTTATCCCTATTTCTCGCATCTAGTTTTAGACCTATCAGCTATTCCACTCAACTGAAGGAAAATCTTTTTATGTACACACACACACACACACACACACACACACACACTCAGAATTTTCCAGGATATAACTAGTTGGTTATAAGGAAATATTAAGAGATTAAATTTATATATTCAGAACTATCTTATGGAAATATTAGCATTCCACACAGGCCTATTATTTTAAGATGAGGACTAAAATGCTCATGAGAAGTCTTACCTAAAATTGGAATGGAACATCAAATTATTCTGCTCTTGGTTATCATGAGAGTTCAATTTTGTGAAAATGATTAGATTCTGGATTTGCCACTATAAAGAGAAAGGACTAGGACTAAGAATGAAGAAATCTTCCAGGTTTCAAGTTCTTATACTTTCAGTGTTTACTCATAAAAACTATTGCTGCAAATAATATTCATGAGCAACCAAACAGCATTATAGTCTTTCATCTCAGAATTGTTTTTACAACATCTCATTAGTGATAGAAACAGCTTTACATAGCAAAATATTTTTTGAAGAGATATTATAACTGACATGAAGAATAAACTATTTATTAGTATTTTGATCCTGAATTTTTTTCATTTGAAAAGTTATTTCAAAGTCATTCAAGATCGATATAAAGGAATAGGAATAAATTGATTTTTGACACCCAAATTCCTTGTTGGTTTTCAAATGACTTCTCACTTACCTAGATATTGTGTGTTTCCTCATACTGTGGACCTTGAATACGGATTTTCATTTAAAAATGTTAAAGGGATAACATTCTGAATTATAAATAACATAAACTCTGTGGGTATTTGAAATTGAAGAGAGTTGAGAAGTGTTGCTTTTAGAAAGAGCAAAGAGGACAAGTGAACAATTTAAAAATGGAATGAATGGAATTTTAAAATGCAAATGAGTGAATCATATTTTCCACAGAAGCCAGATGTCCACTTGCTTCTATGTTACAAATCAGGATAAAGGCTTATTTGTAAGACAAGGTTTACACCATAAAAACAAAATGATGTTTTTAGAAAAACAGTCTATTGATCCATCTGGTTTCAATGTCTATGTAAGAAAAGAAGAAAAAAAAAGATGGCATTTTGGTTAACTTCACCTCAATTATCAAGATCAGAGTTGTTAATCTTCCTTCAAAAGGTCAATGAATATGCACTAAGTTGTACGCAAAATTTTCTTGAATGTGCTTCATGAGCATTTTCTGTGAATAGGAGCCACACTTTTAAAAAGGGTTGAATTTCCAAAAAGGTTAAGAAGCACTGCTCTTCTAGCCCAAACATCTACATTTTAAAACCATATTGCTTGCAACTTCTTTTAGATAATTAACAAAAGATTCAAGTATGATGTGTTAAGAAAGTCAAAATCCTGCAAATAAAATTTTTGCTTGAAGTAGTCCAATTTGGTAAGTGCATTAGAAATTAACATCCTTGAGAAATGGGATGGAGTAGAAATGACAAAAGCACTTAATCATAAATTATTACTGTAAATATAATCATTTATCCTCAGAAATGATAATATTAAAAGTCATGGGGCCTCCCTGGTGGCACAGTGGTTGAGCGTCCGCTTGCCGATGCAGAGGACACGGGTTCGTGCCCCGGTCCGGGAAGATCCCACATGCCGCGGAGCGGCTGGGCCCGTGAGCCATGGCCGCTGAGCCTGCGCGTCCGGAGCCTGTTGCTCCGCAACGGGAGAGGCCACAACAGTGAGAGGCCCGCGTACCAGAAAAAAAAAAAAAAAAAAGTCACACACGCCAGGCAAAAGAAATGTTAAAATTATATTAATACTTTAAATATTTTTGCATTTATTTGGCTGAGGGCTTGGGTATTTGTAGTAACATGATCAGTTGTCCATATTTGATCCAGTTCACCAAGAAAATAAACAAACTGAGAAATTTACTGTTAACTATACAAAAACCATGTTGAGTCACTGAATTTAACAGTATCATATCACTTGAAAATTTGTGAATGGGAGGGACATAAGAACAGGAATGTATGCATCCCACGGTCCTTAAAATCATCCAAAGTTGGCCAAAGTACTACAGATCCCATTCCTTGTTTTTTTTTTTTTTTTTTTTTGCGGTACGCGGGCCTCTCACTATTGTGGCCCCTCCCGTTGCAGAGCACAGGCGCCGGACGCGCAGTCTCAGCGGCCATGGCTCACGGGCCCAGCCGCTCCGCGGCACACGGGATCCTCCTGGACCGGGGCACGAACCCGCGTCCCCTGCATCGGCAGACGGACCCCCAACCACTGCGCCACCAGGGAAGCCTCCATTCCTTGTATTTTTATTTGAATGTTCTATTAGAAATTTCTACTTCAAATACCATCACCTTTATTTCATTTCTCTGTTTTTTAAAAGGTCTACACCGAACAGAGTGAATGGAGAACTATCAATTACCAAGAAAATGTAGGTTGAAGACAGCCAACACATTTCTCAGTAAGGCTCCTTCATACCCGGACCCATATAATCCACCAGGGACTGTTACCTGATCAAAATTAAGCCTATTTTCCAATTCCTTTCACTAAATTTAGTTCAACCTTTTCCTTTATATGCACAGAACTTGTCTAACAAAATAAAATTTTTAAACAGGGGCAGGGGGAGGTTAGATAACACAACATGAATAATGTGCTATTTCTAAGGTTTTTTTTTTTTTTTTGCGGGGGAGAAATGTTAGACCAATTCTTTTTTACCTTCTGTACTTAACAAATTATCAGAATCAGAGAAATATAATGCATTTAATACACGGCCATTCAGGGTAACATTTAATTTCTAAGGTTTCAAGGTAGTGATAGAAGCTACTTAGAAGAAACCTGCATTTGACCTAATCTTTCACAGTAACTAGGGCAGGCATTTTAAACAGGGAACAGAAGCTTGGTAAATGTTTCTCTCAGTAGGGCTGTAATATTTACTCACAGAATAAACAAGAACTAACATTAATTCTCTATTAGCCTTTGTCGGTAAGGAGACAATCTTATTTGGTCTGGAAATAAATTTGGAATCATTTCTTGATCCTATTATTTTCTGAAAATCACCAAGCCATGTCATATGACTTGGACTCTTAAGGCAGGAAATCATCTAAGGCCTTGCTTCTTAACAGTGCCGTCTACAGACCAAGCCGTGAGTTTGTTCAAAATGCAAATTCTCCCGCCCACCCCAGGCCTACTAAATCAGTATCTTCAATTTAACAAGATCCCCAGGTAATTCATATGCAGATTAAATTTGAGAAGCACTGGTCTACATTAGTTGTTCTCAAAGTGTGATCCTCAACCAGTAGCATCAGCGTCATCTGTGGGTTTGTAAAAAATGAAAATTCATCAGCCCAGCCCCAGGCCTACTACAGTTTTTAAACTAGTTCTCCAGGTTGTTCTTATGTGCATTATACTTTGAGACTCGCTGGCCTAGCTCATTACATTCTGATTTTGTTTCAAATCCTTTCTATGTACCAACCTCTCCTGCTACCTGTTCCTTGTTCACACCTGCTAAAAAGAGAATCCTTCTGACACACTGTATAATGGAAAGTAAAAGAAAAAAAAAAAAAGTCTGTATATTTAGCTGTGCTTGGAAAGCCCTAGAATCCTCTCAAATATTTAAAACAATTTGAGTGTAGGTTTCCCTGTTTGGGTTTGTTACACCAACATCGCTCTTGTTATCTCAAAAGATATCATAAAATTCTCATAATAACCTTTATTCATGTTTACTTTTTCATATGTACACACACACACCACTCAAAAAATAGAGGTAATGAATGGGTAGAAAGTAGTCATGAAATTAATCACACATTTATATTTAGTAGTTACTGTTTTCTCCTTTCCTTCCTATGTAATAGAAGAGAAGACAAGAAAGAAAACCTAGTATCAAAACAAATTGGTGGTAGCAGGACTTCACAATAGTGTATAGTTTTAAAGCCAAGAAAAAAAGAATGCTTTAAAGCCAAGGGTCTCCTGAACAGCACAAATTAACTCGGCCCTCCTGTGCAATCTTTGGTCTATCAGCAAGAAGTTCTATTTTCACCATCAATCTAGTTCAGTGTTCTCCTCCTCTAAGTAGTTTTCTTCTCTCTCTGAGGCAAAGTTAGGAGTGCCTCCTCTGACTTCCCAAAGGAGCACTGCCATGCATTTATCATATCCCTTTTTATACTGTGCTGTTAATTTTGGTTTATTGCTTCATTCATCAGACTACGAGTACTGTGAAGGTTTGGAACTTTGTCTTAGTGGTCTCTGAATAACTGATAGCAAGTATGGTCATGCCCTTTAGTCAATACTCAGTAAATATCTTTGAATGAACAAATGAGTATATGAAACTATTGTAGTAAATATATTCTTTATAGCATAAGAGCTCAGACAACAATAGAAACTTCAGGTATCAGAAAAAATCTAAAATAATCATGCATTCCTTCCTATACTACCAGTGTTTGAATCTTGTTTGCTTTGTACCCGTGTAAGCCCTGAACAGTGAAATGACTTGCTCAAATTTATATGGCATCATACTGAAAAACCAGAGAAATATCGTCTTGGTTTTTCCATTGTCCAACATTGCCACTTGAAAGACCATGAATGAACCTTCCAATTATGTGCTTTTGCACTTAAATAATTATGAAAATTACGTTACATTTCAACTGAACCATTGCCTTAGTTTTAGGGAAAAAAAATGATTTTCATTCTGTGCCATCATTTTTAAGCTTAGAAGTTCCTACTATTTGATACAGATTTTCTCCTATCTGTCTTAGGGTATCTACAAAATTTTTCCAGATCTCATTTCATCTTAAAAGATGTCTTTCTTTTTCAGTACCTGTGCTTGAACCAGCTTAATGTTCAAGAAGTTGTGCACACACACACACGAAGGAGAGAGCAGACAACTTAACATTGCTTGGGAGGATTTCCTTTCCATGTTTTCATCCCAAACAAGAACATATAATGTTGGGTGACCTTCTGCTCCAGACTACTCAGGCTATTGTACACTGGCTTCCTTTTCTTAGATGTAGCAAAGAATTCAGGCCTCAAATCTTTGAAGTGGAGCATCAGAAATTTACCATTTTGAAAATCCCAAAGATCTCTGGAGCCAGAGAATCACATCGTTAACAGTACCATGCTTTCACCCCCCAAACTACCTTCCTCCACACTTCAGCTTTCCAAATAGATTTTAGTTGTAGAAGGCTATTCAAGTGTCATATTTGAAGAAATGTAGATAAATAGAGATATAGGAAAAAATGCGGTCACAATAAAGAAAAGAATGTATATATGAACTGGTCCTTAAGAATAGAATTATTCATTAATTTGACTGTACATTTATTTGGTTTCTTAGTGAGAACCTTTGTACAATTCTCTTGTATAGGTGATAAAATCAGCTCGTGAAACACCATTCTTGGGAATGGGAAAATGTTGCAGAGCAAATATATTCAAAATGTGCTCATGGAGCTAAAAGAAATGCAGTGTGTGTGTGTGTGTGTGTGTGTGTGTGTGTGTGTGTGTGCACTCACGTGCACTGCAAACTAAATATGTGATTTTGAGATCTTGCAAGGGAAAATATATTATTTCTGTATGTCTTCCCCAACTGCATATACTACAAAATGACTGCATAGATGTCATGTCAAAGTCATAATAATTTCTTAACCATGTGGAGGGAGAGAAAAAAAGTGGATATTGAAAGATGTCATAAACGTCAGTGCTAGAAAACATTGATTTATAGTAAATTCCCAGCAAAACAAGTCTGAAATAAACAGAGATTAATTTTAGAATTTAATTAGTTAAAATATCTAATTCATTCAGATCATGGCAAAGATAATTCCTAAAATAAGAGATCTAGAATATATAATCCTGTAAATCTTTGATTCCATGATATGTGTTAAGATTATTCAGTTTCTTGCTCAAAATGAAACAATGGCACTATAACAGAGGAAAACAAGTTTCTGTAACATTGTGAATGACACTGCCACTGCCATATCTAACTTTTTTTTTTTTTGCTGTAAATACAGATATTAACTTATTCTTGCTGGTTATAAAAATACTGTAAGAAGAAAAAATTGAAAACACCCAGTAGATAACTAAAGAGCTTTATGTGCTAAATTCAATTCGGGTTTAATTTGTGAACAGAAATCTTCTAATGTGTATTTGGTTAAGGATATGTGATCTGGTCACAAACAATGAATGGCCTGGGAGGTAAGAAACAGCTGTGAGCCTTTGAATAAAATGTAGAGAATTTTAAGGTCTTAAATTTATCACTGTTTATGATTTTATACTACTACTATAATCTACTTTAATAACAGCACATGATTTTCATTATTTTGTGAATTCTCCAACCCCTCCTCCAAAAAAATCAGATTTCAGAAGTTCTCACACAGTCAAAACCCTCCAACATGAAATTTATAATCAAAGACTAAGCTCAGAAACACATCTAAATTCAGTTCAAGTAAAATATCTCAAATGTTCTCACCTATCGAATCACCCTATGTATTCATCCCCATGTATTACTTCTGCCATAAAAATTATCAGTGCGCTTTCAGAAAGGTTTTTACTTTTACAAAATTATTGAGATGTCTATCTGAAAATCAATGGTAGGTTTGGTGACATAATTATTCTAATTCTCAAAAGCCAGGCATTCATAAATGTGGAGCTATGTCTTTTCCTGATGGTAAAGTTCAGGATCTGATAATTGGTACAATCAGAGAGAAATGGTTTCAAAGCTGCTGCAGCAGTATGCTTACCTAAATTGAAGCACAAGCTAGGTCCATGGCGAGAAGCACTCATTTACATGTAAAAACTGAGAAATTATATTGCCCAGTAATCAACCTGCCTAGGCAGTTGTTAATAGATGTGTCTCTGCTCCATGCACTAAAAAGCAGAGCCAGGTAGGGTCTTACTTCTTCACCCTCCAAAGGATAAGTTACAAAACAAATCACAGAGAAGGGACTCAGAAAAACACAGGAGCCGTATCTTCAGCCCTGATAAGCTTATTATATGGTTGTGCAGTTATAAGAATTACATCAGGAAAGCCGTAACCTAAATAGACACTTCATTTCGGGGTAAAGAAATATACAGCCTATAATAAAAATACTTTTAAAGCTAATGTTAGTTTTCTGACTTCAAAGTTCATGAAAGAGATGACAAATAACATGCACTTTTTTAACATGCACATTCTATGGCTCTTAAAAATATTATATAGAGTGTACAGTGTATTTATTCAGTTATTGCTTTCAGCAGGATAAATACTGTCTTTTTTTCTATATTTCTACTACTTACAACAAGAACCCTATGTAACCCCCCTTCACTATATTTGTTTTATTAAAGATTTTGGAAGGATATCATAGTTATATTTACATATGTACAATTTGAGGTGCATGGGAAAAAGCAAGTAATCAAGAGCTTCAATTTGGTGTCTTAAGAATTGTCCTCTATTCTTATTATCCTGCGATTGAGTTCAGAGCTTGAGAGTTTAAAAGGGGGAAAAAAAAAAACAACTCATACTAACGATCACCATTTTTCCTGTAATCAAGTTCATACTTCTTTTCATATTCTTTCACTGGATTGCTTTTCTCTGTTTATTGTTGTTGCTAAACAAGGTGAGAGTTTAGGCGACATTTTTCAATGATGATTTCTTTTGCAATAACAAAATCTTAAATGCAGTCTCTCTTTTCGTCCTGCTATGTGCCATCAAATTCATCTTTGTATGAGAGGCACAAACTAAAATGAGTAAATTGCCCTTAGTAGGTAGTACTCTTTTTCAGACACTAGGAAGTAAATTGTCAAAGAGTTACACAGGGTTTTAGCTGCGTGGTTCCCATTGACGTTAATGGGAGTTGCAAAGAAAACACCCCACGCAAAGCTTAGAAAAGTAGGGGTTAGTTTTCTTTATGGTCTCCACTGTATTTTGTACCCTCCAGCCTCGAACATTCTCTCTTCACATGCCTCTCTGTTCTCCCTTTTCTTTGTACCTTACCCCTAAAAGGACATAAATCTTGGGCCTTTTCATTTAACCATGGGCAAACGCAGCTAGTCAACATACTCCACCCCTAACACCATTTCCAAGTCTCACAATTAAACATCTCTTTCTTCAACCTCCACAACCACAAACCATCCTTTACTATCCAGTTTATGTGGATAGCTAGAGGAAATATATGTTTAAGGAATATTGCTATAATATTAGCTGGATAGTTTTGAAACTTGTACTGTATTTCAAATGATATCAAAATTGCCTAAATAATATTCTCTCCTACTTCTTAAAAATGACTGTTAGTGTTATCACTTTCACTATTATTTAACTTTTAGTAGTTTTACTATTTCCTGGTTCCCATAGAGCACAAATGTACAAGCCACTGGGAAATTCACCAGGCATTGCAAGGCAGTTATCATAGCCACTTAAGCAGCAGTTAAGTGTTTCACAGGACAACTAGTGAACAACATAATAGATACCATGATGTTAGATCCTGGCAGAATGGGTACAAGTTTCCATCATGTCTAGGGAATGAAGGACACCCTTGTCTGTGTAATGGAGACAGCAATACCACAATTGCCTGATGTCACTCTTATATAATACATCACAACACATACACACACACGCACCCTATGGGACTGTTCTAATTCTCTAGTAAGTTTTGATTGTGGAGAGAGCCAAACTAGGCTAGCTTTGAGCTAGATTTTTATGAGTGTTTGGTTCTGTATAGAATGCACAAAAGGCCCAATCTTCGTGCCTACCACTTTTTTTCATTACTGTGGCATTAATTACAAAGCAAGATGCCAAGTAATTGGCAAGGGGAACACTACTTGCTTATTTATCAGATACCTTTATCCTATGCCCCTGGCTTCTCTCCTTTACTGCACTTTTATAATAGATTACCAGGGTAGCAATGTAAAGAGTAAAGGGTCTTTCCTTTGCACATTTATAACCCAACTTACCTTGAATTCTTTGTCCTATTTCAAATCATACCAGCAAGAAAGGATTTGCATTCAGCGACATATTAATCAACACGCCATATACAAACACATAAAGGCTAAAAGCAAAGAGTATGTTCGGCTAAAAGCAAATGGTTTACTACCAAAAATCTTGCCAGTTCATTCTTGCACCTATGGACTCATTATTTCTATGAAACACTGTGGGAGTATGCCATAAAATACCAGACCAATCAAGCAAACATCCTGAAATCTTCTCACTACACAGGGTACCTCAAAAACATACCAGAACATACTTTTCCCAATTTGTTGCCTTAATTGCTCCCAGTTATTATCAATTACTACTGTTCTATCTCTATGTTGATCATGACAAAAGATATGTTTTTCATAAAATAACACATTAGGACATAATAACGAGAACCTTGGTTCCCATCTTCCCTGTTGCCGAATAGCACGTCTCGTGCTGTACAGGCACAGTTGGCTGTCCAAGGACCCTGATGCCAAATTGCGGAGGATATTCTTGTCGCAGTGACAAATTGCTTGCTGGTGGGCTGTGCAGAGTGTTGTTCTGGCAGCATCAGAGTTGTCTACGTGTCTGTCACTTGGTTAGGCTGCTTCAATGCTAGGTGATTTCACCCCCACCGACACCCCCTTTCCACTTCCCTCAATGCATTTTTCAGACTTACCTTTGCTTCCCAGTGAATGGGGGCTTTAACATTTACTTGACAATGAGCCTATGGAAATGCCTCCGGAGCTCTCCGTACAGGTATCTGAGGGTGAGAGAAGGATTTTTTTTTTCACAGTGCCATACTTGTTTTCCATACAAACCTACAGGCTGCCATTACAGCCACCCACATCCCGGTTGGCAACGCACTTAGGCAGCGAGAGCCTTAATGAATCCAGACAAAACTGCACAGCATTCCTGACACACAGGAAAATCATGCATTTTAATGGTATTGCAGGGTAATTTATTTCTTTAGTCTATGAAATGTTGACGGTCAATGTTATTTGATAACATTTCAGCAAAGAGATCATTCTGCTTTTGATCTGATGCTTATTTTTAAAAATCTTTTTAGATTTCTTTTATAAGTTTCTAATATTAAGTCTATTTCTTCAGTGAGGATCTGCTTAAAAAAAAAAAGGCAGCAATGTAAACGAGTAGACAATATTCAGTAAACAAATTAGCTTGTAAACATACTGCAGGAAATCCCAACAGTGTCTGTTGACTACCTATGAAGGTATATAATTTAATGCCTCCAGATAATGTGTGGGTAAAGTCTAACCAGCTGACATTTTGAGATAAATAATAAATAATACTCCTATTTCATTACTGAGTTTATAATTAACTATAAACATAAAGCTATCTTAAAAACTATAACTACTGGAGATACAGTACTTAAGATTGTTTTGTGAAACTGAAAAGGATAGTGTGATGAATACAAAAGATGTAGGAGGCCTTTTTTTATTCTATGGAATGACAGTAGATTTTTTTTTCCATGAAACATATTCTGCAGCACTGATGTATTATTTAAGACTCAAGGATGTATAAAAGAAGCTAATGGGTTTTTCACAAAGGATAATATACAATGGAATAATTCTAAAAGGAAATGATCAGGCTTTTCATCTTGTGGGGGAAAAAATGTTTGTTTTTGCTCCTCTCATATATGAATGTATGTTAGTTTTATTGTTAAACTATAGCCTTGAATTTAGTAGACTATAACATTCTTCTAAATATGTTAATGTAAAGATATTAGATCAGATTTGTTTTCAAAGAAATAGATGGATGGATGGATAGATGGATATTCACTTACACGAATTAGAAGTAGTAATAATAAAGCTGTAAGTAGCAGAACTTGGAGAAAGACTAAAAGATACTTTAACAGTTTCTACTCTCAAGACACATAGGTAAAGATTTCAGCCCAAAGTGAGGTTTCGTTTGTTTCATGCGTGCTGATAGGACTTAAGTCAGCCCTCTGGACTACATGGGTATTTCCAAACTAAACTTATCAAATTATCTTTCCCAGACACTTTTGTGTTTTGTTTTATTCTCCAAAACCTGGCAGCACAAATGTTCTAGCTTTCATCACTTAGGAGCATCCTGTGTGAGGCTATTGATCCTAAAATGGCAAGGGTTTTTCTAAGAAGGCTGCTTGTTGGTTCTGCACTGTTGTCACTGAAGTGGTTAAAGCTTTGTTTGTTTGTTTTGTTCTGAATGGCTCTTAATGGATTAAGCTTTAGGCTTTCACCAAAGCAGTAACTGATTGTAAAAGTAGCAAGAAATAAACTAACCACAGGGTGCGTGCGTGTGTATGTGTATGTGCTGCCAGAGCAGAGCAGATTATGATCTTTAAATTCTAAAACTAAGCTAGTATAAATATATGTGAAATATTTCTCACTATATATCTTTAATAAATCTATCCACTGTAAATTGCCATAAATTATGTTAACCGATACCTACAATAGCTTAACTCTATTTAATCAAGAATAATTGAATTAAACTATATAATGACCCACAGCTATTGAGATGGATAATATTAATTACAGTTGCAGGATCACATTTTACTATGAAATTAACATGCCATTGTGTTTTGATCCTAGAACTGCTTTTCATAATTTTACCAATAATATTCAAAATGGTGATTCCAAGTTACATAAACCTTTAAAACTACCACTGGGACTTTAAATATTACATGCACTTGTCTTCATAATATTATGCTGTGGTTCTGGACTCATATAATTAGGTTTCGGTTTGCGTGTGATATTAAGTAGAGGATTAATAACCTGACAAGTAAAGAACCACCCATGTTTGGAGAAACAGATAGAAATGCATGAACTTCTAAGACTATTTTCTACAGTGCCAGCTCCTCTCTAAGAGAAGGTCCTTATTCAAGGTCTCATTACCAATGCAGGGTGATTCCAGGTGCTGAATACTCAACTCAAAAAATGACATTACGTTGTACAACTCTATTAACAGATGCAACGAACAAAACACTACAGACTGTGTTCAAGTCATCCTACAGCTCTCCAGGAATGGCATACGGGGCTTCTCTTGAGCACCCCCTAGCCACTAGTAATAGAAGATTGATTCCCTCTGGCGGAGCTCTTGGATTTGCTGAAGAATTGATACTTTTTCCCAATAGGCAAATCATGAAAGTCTAGAAGAAATGGACTAAAATAAAATGGCCTCTACCTCAACTTCAAATAACCCAAGATTCATTGGTCAAAGTCTACAGATAGTCCTTTGGCAAATCTTCAACACGACTGTTCCAGAGAATTATAATACCGCATCTGGGCCTATCTGAATGTCATACTTGGAATACTGCATTTTGGAAGTATACCATATTAGAATTAGGATACTTTGAACATGGAATTAAAAGCCCTCAATTATACTTCTGGATTCTCTTGGACAGGGATATTGTATTTCATACTTGTCCACATAAGTGCAGATGAACTGTTTGTTTTACTTCTTAGAATATAAGCTCAATTCACTAAATCTCATATATTTATGAGGTCCTTTAACAGAAAAAAAAAATCCTTCTCTTTCTCACAGATATCGTGCACAAAAGATCTGAAACCTTCAAGGAAGTTTCTAATTTGTCTCCCACTTGTAATAAATGCAATCAATTGAACTGAAAGGGGGACTGTATTAAAGGAAATGCATAGGCTTCAAAGTGAGAGTGCATTTATCGTATGGAGAGAATGATCGATTCTGCTATAATGCCCTCGCAGTCTTTGTAATTTTCAAAATTCCATTCAAAGTGCTGATATTCTGATGACAGAACTAACCTGCCACTATAACTCCAGAGCCTAGCATTAAGAGAAGGGATTTCAATGAGTGCAATAAGAAAGAAGGCAATTTTTCCCCTTGGCATGTAATATTCTAAAATTAAGGTGGGGAAAGGGTTACAAAACCTAGATGAATACTCTCAGTGACCGACTAATTTGCTAATTGTGTGACACCCAAAAAGCCAAATGTAGTTAATATTCATGTAAGAAAAGATGATACATTTATAAAAAGCAAGGCCACGGTGTCATAATCCTTTCCTGAGGCTTTGTACCAAAATAATAAGGGCAGGGGGTTATAAAGGAGAAGGGTATTTCACCCTCTTTCTTTCCTTTTTAAAATTTGGTATGCCTCTAATTGACCTAATGCACATTTTTCATAATGCCTTGTAAAAAGCAGAACAAACAAGCTGTGTATACAGAGGCTCCAGGGGCCCTTTTGGTTGTGCCTATTTTTCTTACCTAATTTTCCAATATTCCCTCATTTCACTTTGTCCATTACTGTTTCATCTTCCCTACTCATACCACCCTGGTCCACATTCTCTTGCATGAACCCTCAAGTCTCCTAGTCTTCTCTTGTCACTCCTTTGCCATAAAGAGAGAACGAGGGGCACTGGGGCATGACATGGGCCATGACACACCCCTAATCTTCTTCCCCCTGTTTACACCACCACCTGCAAATGAGGAGGAAACTTTCCAGAGTTTGAATGAAAGCCTTTGGCCTCTGCTATAGACAGGGATGCACAATACGGAAACAGTGTTTGTTAACCAGGCTGAACCATTAAAAAGATCACACACGACAGGGTAGCTTTAGAAACTCTGAGGAATTTAGGCCATACCTAAAGTTAACTAAATGGGAAGCCAATAAATCGGGTGAACTTTCCTGACCACCTGCCCCCGCCAACATCCAAAAGCCCAACATTATATAGGATCTTTAAGAACTGGGCCATGAAGACTTTTTTTTTTTTTTTTTTTTAGTTTCATGAGGATGAAAGAGTACTTGGCACATTCGCAATACTCCATCTGAGAGCAGAAACATGTTTGCATTTTGGAAAGAAAGCACAAAAACATCCAGGATTGATTGTTGATAAATTGATTTCAATAGTGTTTGGGTTTTAAATATTACATTAGAAAGATGAAGCACAATTTTGATGTCTTAAAAAAAAATGATTCCCCAGGTTTTCATTGCATTCTTATTCCAGATAGAAAGAGGAACACAATTGGAAACATGGAAGAATTAGGTTAAACACAAAGTATGTTCCAAATCGAATATACTGAGGGTTCCTCTTTACACAGTATAGCTCTTACAGAAGAGCTTGGGTAAAGGTGAAAGGTTTATAAAATGTATCTGATTCAGGGGTCATAAAAATAAGGTGGCCCGTGTAAGTAGCTTTAAAAAATACCCTTTGCAATAAGAACCTTCCTTTCGCTAATGGAAACTATGAAATACTGTGGGGAAGGAATTTCAAAGGAGATATTTATTTGTGTGTTTACTGCAGTCTTTGCCTTCTCATTTTATCCTCAACATTTTGAATAAAAATGCTTACCTCCCTCCCTGGGGTTCTAAGGGCTTGCCCCTTTATATCTATGTATATTTAGAATATTTGAAGTACTAGAAATATATTAGCATTTCCAAATATCTCAGCAGTAAGACTACTTCTTTGTATTTGTCAGTGTATGTGTGTGGATATACCACTTACTTAATGATTACAATCTACCATTATGTTTAATCTAGAGTACACTTTTCATGTATTAACTTTAATAGAAGGTACCTTTTTATTATAATAATCCAGGATAGATAGGTAGACAAAAGAGAGATCATCTAAATGGATATAGATCTAAACATAGATACAGATATATTGATTGAAATTTAGTAGAAGTCAAGGGCATCAATTTTGGCATGAAATTATTTTCTGCCCTTAGGTGAATGTTTCCAGGCCTTATTTCCCTGTAGATAAATTTCATGTAATGATTGTCATCTATTTTTTAAAGTAATTATGAACCACAGATATCATGGTTCTTCATGGTTGAAAAGGGACTTAAAACACCAACTTTCAGCATAAATGGATGGCCAAAATTTCCTCAAGAAGCAGGAAATTGTCAAGAGATAGGAAATAAACATGCAATGGCAGTCCAGACCCTGGGTTCTGAATTCCTTCAGAAGAAATTTTCAATCTCACTTGTATCTCTTTTGAGTACTTCCCTATTTCTGCCCTAGTTCCAGTGGTACCAGAGCATTGCTCAGCACCATAGATGCTCAGCAGTATGGGTGCTGACTGACTCCCTGTTCTTAAAGGGGAAATCATTTTTAGCCTAGGTTATTATTTTTTCCTTGAAGAGCCACAATCTCTAACTGTCATTTTGGGAGACTCCAATTCATTCTGAAGTATAACATACACACACATACGCAAATCATTTAAGCTCTAACTTCAAAAATAAATGCTGAGCCATCTCTCAATACCGCCCACCTACCCTACCCCATATACACTGCCCTCCTACTTTTTTCCAGAAGGACTGTGAGTGATGGAAAGAATAAGGAAAACATATTTTGAAATCAAACAAAAAAATGTATTACGGCCCCTTAAAATAAATCACTGTCATAGATGGCAATGAGACTAATGCAAATGAATGATGGCCGTGGTCAGAGGATTTCTTTCTGCTAGATAGTTTCGCACACACAAAACATCAACTGGAGTTGGAGCGTGGAGAGATTAGCAGAGCACCATATTTGAAGCATCTACTGTGTGTCAGGCCCCAGACATAAATTAATCAGGATAGAAAGTTGTACAAAGTCTGAGAGAAGTAGATTTTTTTGGTCTACAGGTTCTATATAAGTTGCTTTAACCCATTTAAAGTTAAGACATCTCCAATAATAGGATGTTAGGAATTTTGTACTATTTGACTTTGATAATGTACTTAGAAAAGAATGCCTGGCACATGGGAGAAACTTAAATATTTGTTGAATGAGTGAATGGTTATAAGTACTTTTCAAAGGTGAAATAAATCCTCTGCCACTTCTAATGTATTTGGAAAGACATCAATAAATGGCTATTGTAAGGAAGATTGCAGATGCTAGTTAAGATAATCTGTGTAGTAGTTTATTTATTCTGCTATAGAATTTTTGTTCAGAACCCTTGGGGGAAAACTTTTGTGATTACTTTCAGGCTGGCAGTCAGTGACTCTACTCCAGAACAGAATCTCAAACCAAGCCCACGTCCTCTCTTCGTGTCCCTGCCACTTAACCATCCAGTTGTTAACACATTTAAAATCTGACAGGTTATTTTACTTCCAAAATGATACTAAGAGTCACACATGTCAGAACACTACTTGATAAGTTGTGTTAGTTTCAAATGCAGTATGTGAGCACTGAACCCTCACTCTTAAAATCCTGCAAAGTGTATCAATAATTATGCCAAATCCATCCAACAGTTGATTGAGGTGTTTTCAGCTTGATACGGGTGTCAAAAACGTGAAAATTTACTTTATTCAGATCTTTGCTTCATATGTTGAATGGAAAAAAATCCATTTAGACATCACAGATTCATCTCTAATACTAGAAATTAGGAGAAGGTACCTCAGATTCTGCACACATTTTCTTTGTGGTTACAGAGGTGACTCTGCCACCTGGCATCCTGTCCCTCCTTATTACACCCAATTATATCTGTCATATGTAAAAGTTCTAAGAAGGATGCAAATTTGTATAATTCTCAGGTGGTGCTTTACAAAGAAATAGATTTTTTTTTAAAAGATTAATGCTTCTTTAATTATAAAGTAAATGTTATAAGGATATCTACCATGATCTCTTTTCAGGCCTCTCCTAATATAATCTTACATGTTCCTACTGTATCATCAGTGGCTGAACTCCAGCCTGAGAAAATTCAGTCATGGAAACTTTTTACTTGGGCTTCCCACATTTACTTGTGACATCCCCAGTTTGTAGCTGTATTTGTGCTAGAGCAGACAGCAATAACCAATGAAGAAAATAAGAGTAAAACAATTTCGTATTTAAAGTGATGTCATAAGGCACCAAGGTAGCAATCCAGGAAGCCTCAAAATACATTTTTTAACCAGATCAATGTGAATGAAAATTAGAAACTGAGTCAAAAAGAATCATTTCTAATAAATTATAGACAAACATTGGAATGGAGAACATCACCATATATATTAAGTTTACAAAGGCAGAAGTTTAAGAAAGGGTAAACTTAATTTTATGATTATAAAGCTCTTCAGTAGCTATATTACAGATTAGATATTGTAGATAAATTGATCTCTGGCATATGCATGTTTTTTTCAAGTGTTAATTCTTGGCAATACTATAGAGAACAATTATTTTGTAACTGTACATGTTTCTGTTCTAGAACTCTTTCCCTGTAAAATCCTCTGGTCATGGGCAATAGTGGCCTGAGGTTAAAAATCTAAACATAAATTCATCTTCATCTTCTAATTTTGTGGCCTTGAGCTTTTGACCCAAAGAGGTGTTGGGAGTTTACAAGGGCAGGACTAAAAGGAACAAACACTTGTGTTTGGAGCCCAAGCCCTGACCTTAAAGATGTAAAATGAACTGCCCACTCTGGAGGATATTGTTATAGTCAGGTATGTGAAAATGAGCAGTAGGAATCCGAAAGAAAGACAGGAAAAAAAGAGAGAGATGGGGGTGGGGGGAGGGTGGGGGTAAGGAAAAGCATTTTAAAGATTTTGGTTTAAGTATTTAGTGTGTATGTATGTATGTATATATACAGAGAGAGAGAGTTTATTTTTTGGTTTTTTGTTTTTTTACCATGGTCTGCTTTTAAAACTGTAGATAGAAGAGATACGCTTCTGACTTTTCATGAATTGCTGTGAAATTTGGTTACATACATTATTCCAGCCCTGGGGGGTGGGGGGAGAAACAATTATAGTTCATTATATGCATCTCAAGTTGTTTATTCCTTAAGATGCACAAGGATAGTTTAAGGACTTGTTTCTGCCAAGAGCTTTTTCCCTCCCCCCAAATAATTTCACAACAGAGTAAAAACACATGGACTTTATATAAAATAAAAATAGAAGTGATATAAGGGTTGTATTTTTATAGCTGTATTTGAGTACATTTCAAATGAATGTTTGTTAAACAGGGGGAAAAATCAGACTGGCATTGTCGTGATTCTAAGCGAATTAGGTGAGGCAGGAACAGGAAGAATCTGAGTAGCTTGCATTTAATTAGCACTTACTGGTACAAAATAAATTAGACAGATTTGTCTTGTTTTATGAGCAAGATCCTGTTTTTCTATTTCATTTTCTTTGTGCTTTTGGTAAGGACGGATCTGGCGCTTTGGATACTAAATAGGCAACTAATTCAATTGGTGCTTTCTCCAAGGGTCTGCTTGCAAACCGGTGCCAGACTCACTGGTCCTTTGTGTACTGCCCGCCCTGCATGTGTCTGGGCTCCCCTGGCCAGTCCGTTTTTTGTCTCTGATGGTTAATAAGCTTTGAGCCTAGTAGTCAAATGTGGTGGGAACGGGGACAAGACGAGGGTCCTTAGTGAAGGTGTTTGTTGTTAAATAGAACAATTCAGCTGTCTCTTTAGAAAACTTGACAAAAGGAAATGCTCCCTGCTGAAAATTTTCTTAGCCTGTTGCACAAAAGATGAAGTTTGTTTAAGAAATTGCTGCTAAAGAAAGCGTCAACCCATTAAGGTAATTATATGGAACCTGTGCCGTATAACAGCTTAATTGATGTTAATGTTTGTCTAATTGGTGATTGGGAGAGTGCAAAGGACTAAAGGTCTTCCGAGCACTTTCAGTCACGGCTCTGAAAGGGGCTCTTCTGGTTTTCACAGTTATAACAATGCCTGCGCGTCTTTCTCAGATTACGCCTTGTTTTCAGCCCCTTACAGCATTCTGCTCCACTACTTAAAGCGTAAAATAAGGGTGAAGAGCCATTGTCTAATGCAGCCTTTTTCAAAGAGTGTTTCTGACAGGGATTGTTCTAGGAATCAGGCAGGAGAGAAGGGAGTGTGAGAGGTGAAAGCCACTATCACCCACTTGTGTCACCTCCCCAATGAGCAGCAAGAGCCGCCTAATTGCTGCATCTGTTTTTTTTTTTTTTTCCCTCCAACCCTCCATTCTCTTAAACAAGATCCTTACACCGATGCCACATGTTCCTGTGGAATCTATCAAACAAAACAAAACAAAAAAACACCCCAACCTGGCTGACGTTTTTAAAGATTGGCATAGAAAGAACCGTTATGAAAACTAATATAACAATTAAATGCACGCACAAAAATCTACGAAGTTTTATCTTTTCTAAGAATTCATACTCTAGTATGGACATATTTACAAATATAATTAGATAAAACAATACACGTGTGTACCTAAACACGTATATGTGACTTTTCTGTGCAAAGATACAGGCATGATTATTACATGGATTCTCATGTATACAGACACAAATGTATAGATTTTCAAAGCTTGCATTTGTTTTCATATGAGAAAGCCATTTAAATGTGTCACCCATCTTTATGGTTTAAAAAACTATCATTGATCCAGGTTATAAACTCAAATGCTTAAATATTTTGCATCCCAAGGTAAACTGACTGAAGAGCCAAGACTTGCCTTAAAAAAAATCTCAGCTTACACATTCTTTCACACATACACACTCACACACACACACACAATGCATTTAATATCCCCCATCTCTGAAAAGTTCTAGTTCTCAAGCTTTTCCATTTTTATGTTTTACATTCCTATATTGAACAGATTGATATTTTCCTGTTTGTTCTCTTTAAGATTTCTTTTCTACATACAGAGTGTATTCATGTGCTATCCTAATGAGGAAATGACGAGTTTTTATCAACCTTATTAAACATACACCCAGAAGATATCCATTTTAATAAGGGGCCAATTACTAAGTGTGTCTTCAGTTAGAAAGAACTTAGCTTTTACCTTGTTCTTTGGCTCTCCATGTCTCTAATTAATTGAATCTTGAAATCGTTGGACTTTCAGCTTAAGAGAAGACTGAAGAAGGGAACTTAACAACACTGCCTATTCCTTTATGTCTAGAACAGGCTAAAAAAAAAAAAAGAAAAAAAAACACCTGTAATGCTAAAAGACTCAGGCTTTTGTCTGTTTCTAATATTACTTTTCTGCCTAATTGCCATCACTGCCACGTACATTAGGCCCTTTTTCAGCAGGGTTAAAACAGGGCCAGTGATGAATGGAAAACTGATTGTACTGCTGTCAAACTTGAATGTGAGGCTTATTCTAGAGATAGAAGTATGAGGAAAAGGACAGAGAATTGCACTTCATTAAAGCTCCACCAAGCTGATTGGAGTGGAGGAGGTAATTGAGATTTAAAGTGGCATTCCCATCACACTGTCCCTTTTTCAACTTAACAACTGTCATTCAAGCCACATAGGGCAACAATTGGCCAGATTTCCCAGCTCTTCTGAGTAATAAAACAGACACTCACCTTCTGGCTATTCGTTTTACTTACTTTGTTCTAATTTCCAATTCATGTGTCATTAGTGAACGAAGATTGACAAGAAATAGCTTTGACCTCACAGATTTGACCTTCAACCCCAGAGACCCAACTCTAGTCTGCACATAGGTTGGAATATGCTAAGAAACACCTTTCCTTTGCACAAGAATGAATGGCAGTTTTTTCATCATTGTACCACCCCCTGCTTGCCACTACATTTAGACTATGAGACACGTCAACTGCCTGTCACAATTACAATAGACACAGCAAACCAGAATTTTCCCCAAATCCAAGGGGAACTTCCTGAACAAAGAGTAAGTTTTATTGCACAGATTTTGGAGACCTCCAATTTGTAGAGCCATAATGAATGCATCCCACAGACAAATAGGTAGTTGTTAATTATCCCAGCAATTTCTTTTTTTAATGAACAACACAGCGTGCTAAGCCTTCATATCCTACACTGTTACCTGATGATCTCATCACATTTGAAAAGATGGTAGTCTGGGAAGAAGGCATTATTATAGCAAGTATGCATGACAATAAGTTACATGATTATAATCCCTTATTATCATGATGTAATAAAAAGAAAGTGTGATATTTTGGAAACAGATGGTTCTGGCTATATCTTTACTGCACCAACTGAAGTAAGTTTACCTATGGTATCACTTTAAGATAAACATAATCTTTATATTCTCCTCAACTGATTACTCTAAAGCTTATATATACTAATTTTGTGTCATCAAAGCATGCTGTGGATAAAAAGAAAATTGCTGGAGGGCAAGACCTATGACCTGAATGAGAACCATCAATAAATTTAAAAGTAATTTATACCTTTTATATAGTTTTGAATAGAAATTGAGTCTCGGAAATCTATTATGGTAAGGAAACTGTTATGGTTTATTTATACTGGGTAACAAAATATTGGGATGATTCTAGTATTACACCCCTAAAAAAGCAGAATAATGAAATACACCACTTTATTGTGCTAAGTGTTTGAAAAGTTGACTGTTTCCTTCATGATAAAACATTTTGAAAACACTGTCAGGTTACTGCTTTGACTTCAACTTAATGAAATGTGAAGTCATTTTCATTTTACCAGCAATATTCATTCTTCAGCAGTTTTTGAAATCATGGGTACATGAGTATATTGACTTCACTTTAATGGATGTAACAGTCATTTGGTTTTCCCTTGTAATACTCTCCTATTATAACATGGATTTGCATAACTCATTGTGCTTCACTGTATTTTCTGAATTTCTTACTTGTATGGCTAAAAAGGGAGGACACAATGTATTTTGTTACAGGAGGAGGCATTACCTTTCATGAAAAATCACAATTGTTACCATATCATCCATAAGTACTCTTAAAGCTACTACCTTCAGAACATTTAAATAAAACTCAAAGAACTGATTTCTTTTGAAGAAGCTGATTAGCATATAAATACAAAAGAATCATTTCAGAATAGGACACACTTCCAGTATATGACATAGTAAGAGTTTACTAATAATTCTAAAAATTCAGGGAGTCTATTGTGGACAGAGCATTCTTTATTAGATCTGTGTCACAATTATATATGAAACATGCTTTCAGGGTAATGACAATAACATATTTACCATCACTTTGCCCTGATGCATGTACCCTCCCTGTTACAACAGTGATCTTCCAGCCCGACAGTCAAAAAAGCTCTTTGTATTTGGAATTTTGCTTTCTCATGGGTGAATTTTCATGTCTTTATAGGTCAGAGAAGGTCAGAACTTAGTTTTATCTCAACAGCACATGTGTGGTCATTGAAAGAAATAAATCTCAGACTGTTGGTAGCTTCTGTAGAGATGTCTTTTATCCTGCACCTGTGACAATTACCCTGTGTTAGTGAAGCTAACAAGAGTTAGGCCATAGGTCAAGGGTCAGGGCACTGTCAAGAGGAAGTTATTCTTCAGTCCACTAAATCTCTTATCATTTTCATCTAATGTGATATCCACCTGTCAGTCAGAGAATGTAGGCCATTGTCTTGTTCTAAGTGCTGCACTTTCTGCCTCAAAGAGAGCACATTTTATTACTTTTCTTATAATTACCATCTTCTAGCTTTAAAATGTCATCTTCAAAATAAACACACTGAATAAATATTATTTTCAGACTAAAATAAAAATAAGGAGCGATATTAAAAACAAGTTTCAGGCATTCACATTTGTTTGATTTTATGGTCATATATTGTGAATTAAGTCAAAAGTCTCCACCAAATGAGTAATTAAATGAGTAGCATTTGGAGAAATAACAAATGGCAGAACAGCTTGACAACGTAACGTGTGCCTAAATGTGTGTCTACGTGTGCGCAGGCTCACCCCAGATATTATGGCCTGGCACCACACCCAGCTAACAAGTATGTTTCTGGAATATAATACAGCATCATCTGAGAAATATTTTCATAATGGACTTTGGTTGAGTTGATATATATACATGGTATGATCCGCTTATGCTATACTTGGATATAATAAAATTCCATTTAGAATGTGGTATAGGCTCAGCCATCCTAGTAGTACAATATGCAAACTGCAACTCCTCCTGTCATGAGATTCAACTTGTAAGGAAAACTTTACCTCAAAGAAACTTCCTTAAAAACAAAACAAAACAAAAAACTACTAGGTATCTCAAAGCATTAAAAGAGCAGAATTAGTTTGAGTCATAAGGTTAAAAATGACTACGTTGGGTCGCTTAGACCTTCTCTTTCAATGCAAGGATACTCAGTCACAAAGAAGCTTCATGCTGTCCTCTGTCTCCAGAGAAATGTAAAGTCAGTCTC
The DNA here is from genome assembly GCF_963924675.1 of Phocoena phocoena. Classification (NCBI taxonomy): domain Eukaryota; kingdom Metazoa; phylum Chordata; class Mammalia; order Artiodactyla; family Phocoenidae; genus Phocoena; species Phocoena phocoena. The sequence continues at coordinate 68,593,127 of NC_089220.1, read as the reverse complement.
AAGCATTTTCATGTCCCTTTCTTCCTGATAACTCCTATAAGAATAACATAGTGGGATGGAAACTTTTAGAATGGAAATCAGGGATCATATACTTTCCTCAAATCTGCTACTGGCTAAATAGCATGAATCTCAGTTTCCCTAGCTGTCAAATGGGAGTGAGAGCTCATTATTCCCAACCGTGTGGATTTTTAAAGGTTTGACAGCATCTTTCTGCATCCTCACTACAGATAGAAACCTCTCCTCTGTGCTCCCTAAGAAGAGTTTTATCTTAATTCCTAATAAAAACATATATATTCCACCCTCACAGCCTTGATCTTTCTGAGGCAGGGATGGTGTTTTTTTTCATTTTATCCCACAAGTATTTAGCAGAGTGCCTGAAGAATTAATGAATGAAGGAATCATTCTTAAGGTGACTATACATCTTATTTTTTGCCTATTTTTTCATGTTTAATTATTAATAGGCCCCATTCACTTTCAAAATTATCCAAGTTTGGATGACAATTATATGGTATTTATTATCTCCTTAATGGATACTTCTTATATCACTATATGGAAACTACTTATATCACTAGTTTACTTGAGATATATTAATACTCGCTCGCATTTCCCTTTTCTTCACAAAATAACTCCAGTTCTTTTGCCTTTCTTTATTGTCTGCTTTAGAGTTTGGAGATTATTTTAGTGAACAGTTGAAGCACAGATTTGGACTTCTACATTTACTGTCATCCAATATTTAAATCACCCCGGTCCAAAGGCAACGCTGGAGTTCCTTACCATTATATGGTTATAGGATTCTAATAAGTATAGTCCTGTCCTTGATGAGTCTCCTAAATTGTACCTAAAGATCTCACATTTTACTGATTATCATTTTAGGTAACCAGCTCTCTGTCTTATTTGTCATGGCTATACATAAAACTCTGTATTATTACAGGTTTTGGAAAAAATAACCCTCTACTAACAAGCAGAAATAAACAATACATTCCAGTAGGCCTTGTCTTGGAAAATACTAGTTCTGTAGACAGGACCCACTTGAAAGAGTGAGGATGAGATAATAGTTTTTATGTTACAATAATAATTACCATAACAAATGACACCTTAAAATATGAAGCACATGGTTCAAAAGTTGGTATACTTGGTCTCTGTGTCTGAGTATAGCAATATATTAGAAACATGACCATTGCTGATTCCAGAAAGAAAAAAATGATTTTCCTAAGAAACCACTCCCAAATTCAACCACCTCTTTGCCCAGCCTGGACATGTTTTTCACTGATGCATTCAAACATTCTATATGCTGATATATCAAAGACTGACAAGAAAACAAACAAAAATAGAGAAAAATGTGGTTTTTGTAAGACAGAACTTTTAGCTTAAAATAACATTTTCAATATATTTTTCCAACTGAAACACCAACTGAAACACCACCGTTACTAGTCCCATGTATTAAATACGTAACTCAGTTTTAGCTTTTAAAGTAATATGTAAGCAAATGTCCTCAGATACTCTTCAGAGTAAATGAGCTGATTCTTATACTAGAAGAGGCTGGCTGCCCTCCATTTAATTTTAGTTCTATTGCTTTATATCCTTCATATCATATCTAAGTAAAAATAGAGGGAAACTTACACGTGAGTCTTGGCAATCACTTCTGACCAGCCACCAGCTGAGTCACCAAACCATGGAATTGCTCTTAATAGGCATATCACTCACAAAGTTTCAAGGCAAAAGTCAGAACGGCCCTATACATTTTAATATTTTCTAAATCTTTAAGATAATTACACCTTTAACCTTGTTTCAGCTTGAAAATAATATTAGTTGAGAGTGAGCAAAGATAGACAAGTCAAAATAATATGACACTTCCTTGATTTCTCAAATTTTTTTAGCATCTCTCTATGGTCACCTGTAATCAAACCTCAATTCAGCTGTTTCCAAAAAGTTAGAAAAGTTAATAACAACAAAAAGGAAGTGTCTGTTTCTATGCATGAGTAATACACATTCAGGGAAAGGAAACTTGAAATCTTTTCAAAACATAAGGACCTGAATGATTTTTGTGAAAGGCAAGTTTATTCCTTGCAATGATCCATAAAGAATGTTCTACTTCTCTACATTAAACATGTAATAAGCCCTCTTCCCTCAATGCAAACTATGAAAATCCACCCAAAAGGCCTCAGTTAAATACATGGCCATCAGCCTCAAAATCTATTCAGCTGAGCATGAAAGTCACCAAAGTAGAAACATGATGGTTTTAAAAGAATTAAAAAGTATTCAAGTAGAGGAAAATAAGTATCTGAAAAAAGGAGTTTGGCGTCATCTCTCACCTCCTCTTGGCTCCTGTAGGTTTGTTGATTCAGAAGCTCTGGTTCCTTTTACTTTTAAGATTTTCAGAAGTTCCTGGTCAAGATGTCGCTGCGGGGTAAGATCCTGAACTGACCTCATCCTACGGACACACCAAAGTCTACAGCTATGTATGGAACAATGTCCTCAGGAAAAAAAATAAAAATAAAAACTGGTGGAGCGACCGCTTCACATCAGGCAACAAGAGGGAAACCACCTCGAAGCAGGCAGTAAAGGCTGAGACGCCATCTCGCCATAAACGGCACCCTCAGCAAGGCCACCCATAACTGGGAGGGAACTCAAAACCTGGAGCTTCTCCCTGAGGAGTGAAGGGTTTGTACCTCACATGGGGCACGCCAACTTTTAAGACTGGTACTCGAGAGACAAGCCCTCAATACACCTGGCTTTGAAGACCAGCAGGGCTCACTCCAAGGGATCACTCACTGGAGACCCAGGGGGTGTGGCAAACTGAGGAATGGCTCTTAAAGGGCCAGCACACAGACTCACCTACTCCAGGGCTCAGCACAGAAGCAGCCCATTGAAAAGTGCCCAGACTTGACGTGGAAAAGACTCATGTGTTAACTTTTAAGCTTTGGTCTGAGATAGTAGTCTTCTAGATACTCTCCAGGTGGGTGTCATCTTTGCACTACCTATCTGCCTCACTCCAGCCAGTGGGCACTATCTTTGTGCTCTTCCTCTGACACATCCAGAGTGTTAGTATCTCCCAGAGGGGAGCCTCGGAAAATGAGTCCCCCTAAAATCGAGTTCCCTTACTGGATCTTTTGAGCATGAGCTGCCCGTTTTCCTTGCTTGACACCCTGCAAATAGACCCTTACTTTGCTGCAAGCACTTGCTGCCAGAGTTTGGCTTTTTGTACCACAGGCACATGAACCCTTGCTTGGTTACACCTCTACATAGGTCTGGTAACCCAGTTTTTGTGGTTGCCACTCAGGGATGCCCCTTGACCACCTGGCTCTGGAGGCCAGGTGGGCTTGCATTCCTGGACTGTAACAATCAGAGAGCAAGTTCTCATCAGATGACCACTCCCAGGGCACTGCAGGGTTAGCAGACTGAAACACACCCCCAGTCTTTCTGAGAAAGAGGCCTATTTGCTTTTCCAGGAGCTTTGGCCTGAGCAATAGGCTTTTGGCTTGGCACACTTACAGGGACCTACAGAGGTGCTCTCAGGGAACTGAGGCTGGGGGATGGAGTCTATTTGCTTTCTCTCTGCCTTGCTTCATCTCAATGGTGTCTCCCAGAAAGGAGTTTGTCTGGGGCCCTGATTTTTGTGGGGCCCTGCTGCCAGGAGACAGTCTATATCACCTGGCTCTGGTGACCAGTGGGGCTTATGATCCTAGGTCCCACAAGACGGTAGCCAATGAAGAAAGAGTTCTTAAACAGCTACCAGCTCTAGGGCACAGCAAGAGGCAACACATCCCAGAGCTCAGTCTTTCTGTGAAAGAGGACTGTTAGCTTATCACTATAGCTGCAGCCTGAGGGGCAGGCTTCTCTAATTAAACACCTAAGGGCTGACTGTAACCCTTTCCTGAGACCTCAAAGGGTGGGCGCTATTTCAGACTCTCCCTCTGTCTTGCTCCTGTGCCAGCATCTCTTGGAGTGGAGCTTTATACCCACCCCAGTTTTTATGTCTGCTGTATAGTATTCCCTTATTATCCAGTCCATGACTGCAGGGTCCGTAGTGATATCCCCATTTCATTTCTGATGTCGCTAATTTGTGTTGTCTTTTTTTCTTGTAAGTCTTGCTTAACTTAAAAGGCTAGAGGTTTTCATTTTATTAATCTTTGCAAAGAGCCATCTCTTTATTTCATGGATATTTCCTCTACTGTTTTTCTCTCAATTTCACTGATTTCTGCTTTTTATTATTACCTTCCTTCTGCTTGCTTTGGATTTATTTTGCCTCCACTGATGAGTCCCTGACTGGGAGGGTGGGAGTGCTTCATTATTGACACCACGGGGGAGTGGGGAAGAGGGTGGGAAGACACCACCCTAGCTGGGAAGGGGACTGGCACCTTATTATAGCTATAAGTTCAGGCTCTCCAGGTGTTCCCTACTGCCATCATGGGGCAGGGGTAGTGGGCAGGTGGGGAGGTGGTGGGAGGGCTCATTACTTCTTGGTGGGGGGGATAAAAGTTTTAGCTGTCTACTCAGCCACCTCTGAAAGCACCCCATCGAGAGATCTGAGGAGCCTCATTAAAGCTTAGAGAGGGTGGAATTCTAGGCTCCCCACTTAGCCTTTACTGGTGTGAGTAGGGGGCTGGGCCACAATTTTTTCTGCAATGTTTTGGCTAAAGTAAAGTGGTTACTGTCTAAAAATTAATCTGTTTTGCTAGACTGCCCCTTTCCTGTCCTTTGGCTGGAAAGCAGGCCTTTGTTGGGGCTTACTGTGTCTTTACCAGTTGGCATTGCCGGGCTACCAACTTCTTCACCTCCAAGTTTGGAATACATGAAGCAAAAGGAAACCTAGGGAACTCACTCCTAGCCAGTGAGTCTTTTTCTCTTCACTTTTCGAAATCTCCTTATGTTTGTTTTATATGTATGTCCAGGGGTTTTCATTTTACTCAGGGAAAAGTTTGTCTGGTTTATCTTTCCCAAAGTGGAAGTCAATCCACTTTATATTTATAATTTAAAATTATTTTTATAATATAGCATATATTATTTTGGTGATGGTCCATTTAGTATATAGTAGAACTTCTTTCTCAATAGAAAATTTAGACCAACTCACCTTAGGAGTAATTGGATAAGCAAAGATAAAGCCACGTTGATAAAAACTACCTTAATATCATTTTTATGGACTTTCTGAAAGCTAGAAAATGTACCAGTACACAGATCCATATCTGAACTACCTAAAAGCAATGAAATATTTTGAATTACTGATTCCCAGAGTTTAGGGGAAAAGAGTAAAATTCTCTAACGAATTTTAGGAAGTAGAATAGAATTGCCAAAATTTTTGTATTCTAACTCAAGAAATATTTACTATTATTTAGTGAGACTTGGTTTATGTTATTAAAAATACTACAATTCTTTTATTGTTCAGTAACATCAAGAACTGTTTACATTGGCTAAGCTGTTTGAAAAAGTGTTTCCACGTGCTCTTTCCAATTGGCAGAGTTCTGCAAATACCTGAGTTACGTCTCAGTGAGCTCTGCTACTTCGACCTAAAAAATATCTCAATGAAAGAAGAGTAATTATTTTGTATTTAAATAATATAGGGCTTCCCTGGTGGCGCAGTGGTTGAGCGTCCGCCTGCCGATACAGGGGACACAGGTTCGTGCCCCAGTGCGGGAAGATTCCACATGCCGCGGAGCAGCTGGGCCCGTGAGCCATGGCCGCTGAGCCTGCGCGTCCGGAGGCTGTGCTCCGCAACGGGAGAGCCCACAACAGTGAGAGGCCCGTGTACTGCAAAAATTAAAAAATTAAAAAATAAAAATAATAATAAAAAATAAATAATATAAAGGGTTGTCAGATTTAGCAAAAACAAAATAAAACAGAAAAACATACAGGACACCAGTTAAATTTGAATTTCAGATAAATAGCAAATAATTGTTAGTACTGTATAACTATGCCCCATGCGATATTTATTGTATACTTAGATGAAATAATTATTTGTTGTTTATCTGAAATTCAGATTCAACTGAGTGTCCTGTATTTTATCTGAAAACCCTATATTTTAAAATGTCAAAGGAAAAATATAGCTCATTATACAAGAGCTAGATATAGATAGACAGATATAGACATATATGAAATGTTTTAAAGGATCAAGTAAAATGCTTCTATTTTAGGAATTGCTCTTAGTAGATCTATCATAAAAGTTAACACAAAAGCAAAGAATTATGACCCAATAAAATACTAAAGCAGAATGAAAATGATTGGTTAATTGGTTAGGAAGTATAAAATATATTTTACCCTTTCTTTCTGTGTGTGTGTGTGTGTGTGTGTGTGTGTGTGTGTGTGTGTGTGAAAGAGAGAGAGAGAGAGAGGAGGAAGGAAGGAAGGAAAGGAAAGATGACAGATTGACTTGATTGAAGGGGTGGTAAAAAGTGGTGAAAAATCCAAAAAAATCTGTTTTTACATTGGAAAACAGACTATATTAGTGCTTTTGCTGAGAAAAATAAATGCTTTTGAATCCCCAAACAGAGATTTGCTAAATGAGAAGGAGGCGTAGATGGGGAACAATGCTAAATGCAGGGCAGGGCTGGGTTGAGGGATGATTACAATTTAGGGGCCAAATACTATTTTATTTTTTTATCTTTAGCCTACTCATATGGAAACACTTTTAAGCATTAAGTATTCTAACCTACAAGAAATTATTATTGTCATTAATCATTATCTTTGGAATAGTAAGCTAGTATAAAACTAGACTGGGAAAGCTTTCATTCTTTCATTCAATATTTTATGTCTGGAATAAGGAAAAATGAATCAAAGGTTAGTAAAGATTTTTGTTGGATTCAAATGCCTTCTAATGTTTGACCTGAGTTATTTTATTTTGCTTAGGGAGTCTTCTTATAATACTGATCCAAGGGTATATCACTGGATTAAGTCAGTGCAATCCTACCTGGTAATCAAACTTCAGTATTATCTATACTTAGCTACAAACTGCATGCCAGTGATAGTTTCCTTAGGTAATCCTCTTCTCATTGTCAAAACCAAATCAAGACCAAATCCCCACCCTGTCTTTCATGGGGCACTTCAGTGTGATCTCAACCTCTCTTCTAACCTTTTCTCTGGCTGTTTCCCCAATGGCAACCCATGAGACAATCCAATTGAAATGACTCATTGCCGAAGCGCTTTACCTTCCTCTCTCTATGTTTTGTTCTTGACACGGTCCACACTTTCATCTTCCTCCCCAGATCCCACTTTTTCTTGTAAAAATTCTCACTCTTTTAAAGGCATAACTTAAATTCCTCTGTACCATATAGATTATTTCCTGATTGGTAGACTCAGTTGTTCTTACTCCCTACTTTGATTTTTCACCTTATTCCTTAATGTTATTTAACATATTTGCATTGACTCATCAATATTTAGTTGCTTGTGGTCCTCCCAGGAGACAATAAAACCTTTGAAAATATGGTCTATGATTTACTCATCCATCTTTGGGCCCCTGCTATAATTTTATTAGTTCCTCAGACTCTGTGTTTCATAAAGATTTGTCTAGTAGTATCATTCAGCCCAGAGTTTTGTCCAATTAATGACAGACTTTGGATAAGAACTCTTTTCACATTCCTATGTTGTCAGACTTGTCATTTGCCAAAATGGAGTAAATGAACCACTGGAACATGACTTCAATGATTGGGTCAACAGCTTTTATTAATAAATAATCAAAATGACCAATTAGGAAAAAAAGACTGCAAGCGGCTTGGTAATTTCAAGTGCCTTAACTCCAGCTGAGTGCTTGTGAAACCAATTCTCAGAAACAACAACTAGGATTTAAAGAACCCAATACAAGCTTCTATATAATTCTTACAATGGAAAAGAAATAATTATAGCTTACTTTATAGGCTTTTTCTGATTTAGTTGAAACTAGCATAGCTGAGATACAGTGTCAATTTGGGAAACTTGTTAAAGGTTTTTATCTTTGCTACTGGAAAGGAGAGAAATGTATTTCTTTAAAATAAAAACTTACCTGTGGGAAAAAGAGAAAAATTGCAAAAGGTAGGGAAATTACAGAATCTACAATTTTTGGTGTTCATGATTTTCCACTATTCCTGAGAGATAACCTTGAAATTGGATGACAATAAGAGGTGCTTATGGCAAGTACTTCAGCTCTTATGAGATTTCCAATATCATTTAGATTTGCCATGGCCCAAAAAATGCCTTAAAATGCTATAGCTTCTCTTATTTTCAAAGTTTTAAAGATGTTTTAAAACCATTCCTGATATTATGAGCTCTTTAAATGGGGGGGCTGTGATACCTGTAATTCCTCAGGTGAATCCTTTTCTTCACATCTTTTTTTAACGACAAAAATATTCACTCTGCATTAACAAAGAACAACACTGATTATTAATCTGGTAGGGAAAGCAAATCTCCGTAAAACTCTGTTAGGGTCTCAAAATGCCCTCTTCACCTGAACCTCCTACAAGCCCTGTCCTTCCTTCAAAGTTCAATTTAGCGCTCACATTCTTCAAAAAGCCTTTTCTCCCCTTTCAGTCCTTGGTGATAACCCCCTAACTTGAACACCTGTTATATATTTGTCACTTGGCACACAGTACCTGGTAGATTTAATTACTTTTTATGTTGCTCTTGTCTTTCAAATTATAACAAGGCCCTTAAAGTCAGGGTCTCTTATTACAGAGTCCCAAGCATAGTGGGGCACTGTCAATAGATGTATGTGGTTTTAATAGAGATGATTTTGCCTCAAATTTATGGAGCTCCTGTTTGGTCCCTTTCATTGTATCAAGCAAGGAGAGTGCCATAGAATGAATGTTTTTCCCCAGCCCCCACCCCACCCCCACCATATATTGAAACCTAACCCTCAATGTGCTGGTGTTAGGAGGTGGGGCCTTTGGTGGGTGATTAGGTCATGAGGTTGGAGCCCCCATAATGGGATTAGTGCTCTTATAATGGTGCCCCTTCCACTATGTGAGGACACGGGGAAAGACAGTTAACTGTGAACCAGGAAAAGGGCCCTCAGCAGACACCAAATCTGCCAGCACTTTGATTGCTACTGGAAAGGAGAGAAACCAACCTCCATAACTGTGAGAAATAAATTTCCATTGTTTTTAAGTCACGCACTTGTCTGTGGTATTTTGTTATGGCAGTCCAGTCGGACTAAGACAGGGAGAAAGCAAGCAATGCTAAATTTCTGCTGAGTGAATAAATAATTTTTCAAACCATGTAGATATTCATAAATTCTAAACATAAGTACAAGATAACCAGGCTCAGGCTGTCATTTATCTAGGTACACTCCTTCAAACAGCAGTCTCAGAAGACTTTTTGTTGTATAAACATACCTGAGGAACACAACGTACTATACCACCCTCTTGACCATCTGCAACCCACACTTTCTATTTAAAGTTCTGAGAAACCCAGGAGTAAAGATACATTTTGAACTCAACCTTTAACCCTTCATTCCCTAAACTTGTTGGACCATGTAACCTTACATAGTTTAAAATTGCTGTTTTGTGGAACACACTTTGAGAAACAAATGGAAATGCACGTTTTGAACAGCATCTAACCCACCTATCTTCACCAGAAGGGAGTGGTAGGTGGGATGCTGCTCAGGTGAAGCTGTGGAGGCATTTCTCGCACAGGACCACATCGTCATTTTCTCGGCATCTTTCTATGGTTCCTTGACCAACAGAGCGAATTTCATAGCTACTTGTTAAATACTAAAAGTTCGGTACACTGCTATTCTCATGAAAGCATATACTCCATACATTTAATAATGATGTAGCGAACAAGAAAACTAACTCTAACTTGAGGGCAAATTATAAGTTAAAAAAAAAAATAAGTGTAGGCTGGCACAGGTTGGAAATGTTTAAAGCCATTTTGCCAAAATAAAATATAGACAAGTCCCTGAATGTATTTATCTGTTGTCTTGTATTTCAGGAAAAATAAAAGCATCCTTCCTATATTCAGTTATTCAGAGTTCAGATATTTTTCTGCCGAGTCACATCAGATAATTGTCACCTGCCTAATTTTTAAAACAGTTGTTGTTGTTGTTTATCCTATACACTAAAACCTAGGACATGGGAATGACCATTGTGGTGGTTCTTGCTCAACGTAAACCAGGACACCCCTAGTTCTGGTTGCGCTGGGCAACCATCTTGGAAACAGGAGGGAAATCACTGTAAGAATGAAATCAGCAAGCGAATAAACAAGGGAATGAAGTCCGCAGGAGGCCTGAAGAGAGGGAAAACACAAAAAATAACAGAGAAGTTCTGCTCCAACTAAAGCCCTCCCTACTTCTGCTTTGTATGCTACATGAGATAATATATCTTCTTTAATATTTAGGCTTAAGTTAGATTTTTCTGCCACTTACAAATAAAAACATCGTACTTGATATAGAATCTGGTCCTAAAAGTGGGGTCTCATAAGCAATAGACCCTAAAGCATAGAACAAAGTTAGTACAGTGATGACACCTACATCCCAGGCTGTGAAGCTGGCTATCCTCGTAATGTTCTAGGGCAACAGCTGCTTCAAATGTTGCCCATCTCTATCTAGGGGCTCAAACCATGAGTTCACTGAGGCTTTAGCTCTAGGATACTTACTAGGGAAACTTTGGTATTTTAAATTATGTGGTATGTAAGTGAGAGACTCAGTAAGAAGCAGAAAGCACAGTCAGCTGCAATTTTGGGAACTTAATGAAGAGACATTTTATACAGGTGTAAACAGAATTAATGGAACCAACTTGGAATCTGAGGCACCTACATGTTGATGATACTAGGAAGCCATTAGCATCCTTGGGCCCATAGGGCTAAGGGAAAGAAACAGTTTTACTGGAGCAAAGAGAAAGTGAAAGCTATAAAGGAACACAACCACTGCAGGAACTGTGGCAACCTGATTCAGAAGACATTTGCCAGTCTCCCACAGATTACTCCTCCTAGCCAAATCACAACTGGTTACTTTTTACCAAAAAGATCTACAAAAAGAAAGGGAGAGAGGAAAGGAGGGAGGGAGAGAAGAAAAGGAAGACGAAGGGAAAAAAGATTGGGATGTTGGGATGCACGTCTTGTTTGAAGGCATTTTGGACGATTTTGATCTAATGTTCCTATGTGATAGGTTTTTTGTTACTGTTTTTCCCTCAAATAAGATTCTGGATCTACCTGTTGGGATAAAATCTTAATGAGAAGTCCTCTAATGTGTCTCACCTGATTGTCAAAGATACACTTGTCACCCCTCTGCCGGCCAGATGACAAGAAAACAGAAATAACATCAGAGTGGCTTCCCTGGTATTGCAGTGGTTAAGAATCTGCCTGCCAATGCAGGGGACACGGGTTCGAGCCCTGGGCCGGGAAGATCCCACATGCCACGGAGCAGCTAACCCCGTGCACCACAACTACTGAGCCTGTACTCTAGAGTCCGCGAGCCACAACTACTGAGTCCACGTGCCACAACTACTGAAGCCTGCGTGCCTAGAGCCCGTGCTCCACAAGAGAAGCCACCGCAATGAGAAGTCCACACACCACAATGAAGAGTAGCCCCTGCTCGCCACAACTAGAGAAAGCCCACGTGCAGAAACGAAGACCCAACGCAGACAAAAATAAATAGATTAATTAATTAAAAAAGAAATAACATCAGAAGGTTGGGTGTCATTGTGTGGGAGGCAGGATTTAAAACAAAATTGCTTTGAGGGCACAAGTTAAACACTACATTGCTCTTAGAAGCCAGGAATGTGCAGAAAAGAGCGTGGCTAGAGAGCCGGTCCACAGCAACCTGGGTAATATGCTTCCATGTATGAAATGTCATTCTGCCTTCTCCTTACCTATCTCTACTCCAGGCTCGTAGGCAAACCTTCAACCACAAGCAATATGGGGTCCAGAATGAAGAGTATACTGAAGAAACTACTCATTTGAAATACTTATACTAAATTTTCACCACAAAAAAAAAAAAGAGTCCAAGGATTAGAAAAGAGAAAGGAGTGTTTGGAGGAAAGAGATGGAAAGAGGGTAAAACGAAACATAAAACAAGATATTGGAGCAAATAAAAATTTTGTAATAGGAAAGACTATAAGATTACAACAAACAAACAACTATTTCTAAACTGTAAAATACTAAATAAATGTGAGGTAAACTTTAGAAGAAAAGTATATGTCAGCTTTTCATCTAATGATTATGTTCATGATATACTTCATTGTGCATGTCTCATTGCTGTTGTTTCAATAAAATCAAATGTAAAAATAGGGTCATAGGAGTTCAGATAATTAAATCCAAAAATTTTTACATAGACTACAGAAAACAGGATATTTTAAAACATTCCCTGAATGTATATGCCTGTTGGTAAAAATAGATCTGTGAAAGTCTGAATACAATATTTAAATTATATATATGTATATATATATATATATATATATATATATATATATCCATTCTTTTTCTGATTCTTTTCCCATATAGGTTATTACAGAATATTGAGTAGAGTTCCCTGTGCTATACAGTAGGTCCTTGTTGGTTATCTATTTTATACACAGTAGTATGTGTATGTTAATTCCAAGCTCCTAATTTATCCCTCCCCCATACATTTCCCCTTTGCTAACCATAAGTTTGTTTTCTAAATCTGTGAGTCTGTTTCTGTTTTGTAAGTAAGTTCATTTATATCATCTTTGAAAAATTAGATTCCACATATGAGTGATGTCATATGATATTTATCTTTCTCTGTCTGACTTACTTCACTAGTATGATTACCCCTATAGGTCCATCCATGTTGCTGCAAATGGCAATATTGCATTGTTCTTGATGGCTGAGTAACATTCCATTGTACATATATACCACATCTTCTTTATCCGTTCCTCTGTTGATGGACACTTAGGTTGATTTCATGTCTTGGCTATTGTAAATAGTGCTACAATGAACACTGGAAGATGCATGTATATTTTTGAATTATGGTTTTCTACAGATATATGCCCAGGAGTGGGATTGCTGGATCATATGGTAGCTCTATTTTTAGTTTTTTAAGGAACCTCCATACTGTTCTCCATAGTGCTTTTACCAGTTTATATTCCCACCAGCAGTGTAGGAGGGTTCCCTTTTCTCCACATGCTCTCCAGCCTTTATTGTTTGTAGACTTTTTGATGATGGCCATTCTGACTGGTGTTAATTTCTTGAATTTGAAATTGAAAAGTGACTCCTTAGGAAGATTATCTAGATTTCCACCATTTACTAAATGTGTTTCTGAATATGAAATAGGTTCTTATATAATATTTATACTTAAATTTTGAGTATGATATTCAGAGACTCCATTACAAAACTTAAAATGAAACCACACTGGGAAATCTGGTTCAACAATTGGACACCTCCCCCAACCTCTCTAGTGCCCCAAAACACTCCCCTTTCAAACTCATGTAAAACATAATCAGTCACATGTGAAACTAGATATCTTTAAATATGGTTCTTTAAACTTCATTGGGGTGGAGAAATCATTTAAATAATTTGGTTTATCCTGCATTTCCCTTCTAGATTCAGCTGTTTTTATGACCCATTTTACATATCGTCAATAAGAACTCGAAGGCTTAAAGCCAGTTTTATCTATTGAATGGGATGATAAGATCTGCACAGACCTTCAACTCAATGCCACAGGTACAACTTTTTTGTTTTCCCTTGACTGAAGTATATTTGATTTACAATGTTCTGTTAGTTTCTGGTGTACAGCAAAGTGATTCAGTTATACACACATATATATTTTTTCATGTTTTCCATTATGGTTTATTACAGGATATTGAACATAGTTCCCTGTGCTATACAGTAGGACTGTGCTGTTTATCTATTTTATATATAGTAGTATTGTATCTGCTAATCCCAAACTCCTAATTTATCCCTTTCCCACTCCCTTTCCCCTTGTGTAACCATAAGGTTGTTTTTTATGTCTGTGAGTCTCTTTCTGTTTCGTAAATAAGTTCATTTGTATCATATTTTAGATTCCACATATAAGTGATATCATCCCTTTTAAAATCCCATCAGAAAAAAATATATATTTAGGAATAAATATGACCAAGGAGGTAAAAGACTTATATCTGAAAACTATAAAACTTTGATAAAAGAAAGTGAAGATGATTCAAAGAAATGGAAAGATATCCCATGCTCCTGGACCGGAAGAATTAATATTGTTAAAATGGCCATACTACCCAAAGCAATCTACAGATTTAATGTGACCCTATCAAACTACCCCTGATATTTTTCACAGAACTAGAACAAATAATCCCAAAATTTATCTGGAACCATAAAAGACTGAGCACTGCCAAAGCAATCATGAGGAAAAAGAACAAAGTAGAGTCATAACCCTCCCAGACTTCAGACAATACAACAAAGCTACAGTAATCAAAACAGCATGGTATTGACACAAAAACAGACATATGGATCAATGGACCAGAATAGAGAGCCCAGAAATAAACCCACACACCTATTGTCAATTAATCTTCGACAAAAGAGGCAAGAATATACAATGGAGAAAAGACAGTCTCTTCAGCAAGTGGTGTTGGGAAAGCTGAGCAGCCACAGGTAAATCAATGAAGTTAGAACACTCCCTCACACCATACAAAAAATAAACTAAAAATGGCTTAAAGACTTAAATATAAGACATGACACCACAAAACTCATAGAAGAAAGCACAGGTAAAACATTCTCTGACGTAAATCGTATCAATGTTTTCTTAGGTTGTTCTCCCAAAGCAATAGAAATAAAAGCAAAAATAAACAAATGGGACCTAATCAAACTTATAAGTTTTGCACAGCAAAGGAAACCATAAACAAAATGAAAAGACTACCTATGGTCTGGGAGAAAATATTGGCAAACGATACATCCTGTTTTTTAATATATATAAAGTTATTTATTTATTTATTTTTGGCTGCACTGGGTCTTCATTTCTGCACACGGGCTTTCTCTAGTTGTGGTGAGTGGGAACTACTCTTCTTTGCGGTGCACGGGCTTCTCGTTGTGGTCACTTCTCTTTGTTGTGGAGCATGGGCTCTAGGCACACAGGCTTCAGTAGTTGTGGCTTGTGAGCTCAGTAGTTGTGGCTTGTGGGCTCTAGAGCACAGGCTCAGTAGTTGTGATGCATGGGCTTAGTTGCTCCGTGGTATGTGGGATCTTCCTGGGCCAGGGCTCGAACCCATGTCCCCTGCATTGACAGGCGGATTCTTAACCACTGCACCACCATCCTTTTTTAATAAAACCGAAGTATGTTTTCAGCACAGTCCCTGCTTTACAGGAGCCACAACTTTATTCCCTCTAGCAGGTTTCTTACCCCTATGATAAGGTCTGTCACACTGTTATAATTATCTCTTTATTTCCTTGCTTCCTCCATTAAACTATAGGTTCCATGAACACTTAATTCAATCTTCATTACATTGCTAAATGTTTCCAATTAGTATCTTCTCATTATATAAAAAGATTGAATAAATGACTAATTTACACGTACTTAAAGTGAAAGAAATGGACTGTTTTTCAGAATATAATTTATATTCTAATTTTAAAACTGCCAGAGGTTTTGGATTACCCTCAAAGTCCTGAGGAGGAAAGACTTTTAAAATAATTTTACAAAATACAACAAAGAAAATTCTTATAAAATATTTTCATACACGTGAGACCAAGAGTTAATGTAAAACACACGTAATCATAAAACTCACTAGAGGCTCATCTCTCTGTGGCTGCCAACTGACTAGACCATATTGCTTAAAATCAAATCCATCCATTTTGTAAGTTTCTTTTTTTTTTCTATAGCTGAGATTACAATCTATCATTTAGAGAGAATCTGACACCTAGATAAAAGCAAGTACATAAAAAGGAATCGAAACTGATGCAGAAGGAAGAAAGTACAAATAGGCTGCTTTTCTGCTAGTTAAAATGACAAGGTTCAGAGCTGAGGAGATAGCAGGAGATAGCATCAGAGAAAAAATTTTTTGGTCATTTTTATCCAGTGACTTGTAGGTGAAGGAACATGGAAACATGTCAAAAATTAATCATATCTTCTAAGTTCATTGTTCTAAAAATCCTTCCTCCCTCTTTCCTGCTATTCTTTGCATTTAAGATACTCTTTAGTATGAAATTAATTTCATATTTGCTTTAAAGATAATAATATCTAACCAGTCTGCTTACCGTGTGAAAAATTTAATCACAAACCAGTCAGAAAATAATTATCAGTCAAGCCATAATTATCATGTACATTTAGTACATGGTGTACCTATTGCTTTACACTTGATACGTATACTAAGCAAAAGTATGCTTCTACATCTTAAGGGCATCTTAAAAGAAGGATTTCTATCCATTTGTAAGCTGATCATTGGGAACTAGGGC
The DNA here is from genome assembly GCF_963924675.1 of Phocoena phocoena. Taxonomy (NCBI): domain Eukaryota; kingdom Metazoa; phylum Chordata; class Mammalia; order Artiodactyla; family Phocoenidae; genus Phocoena; species Phocoena phocoena. The sequence continues at coordinate 68,576,834 of NC_089220.1, read as the reverse complement.
TGGTTATGATTTCCACAGTTTCTTATTGCAACCAAGAACCAGAATCAAAAAAATCAAGGCATTTAGTAGCTTAGAAAGGAATAATGGTGTCAAATCATACAATGGGATGGAAAGTACATTGTAAAGAAGGAAAGAAGAAAGAAAGGAAGGTAGGAGAGAGGGAAGAAGGAAGAGAGGGAAGGACGAAAGAGTCCTCTCTTGGGCATATACTACACACTGAATAAATTCTATATTATTTTTCTATTAGGTTAAATCATATGAAATTACTGATATCATTTTTATCTTAAAAAAACATAATTTTCATATAGTTCAACCCTAGTATGTTCAAGGTTATTTTTCAAAATTTGTCTTTGTATCGGACTAGTGGTGAATGAATAATGTGGCAAGGCACTCCCATCTGGACTGGCCTTCTTAGATAGCCAGGTCTGTCAGGTTCAGTCTGCACAACCAGAACCTCTTCTCTACTGGGAACCAGAAGCCTACAAGTAGCTGTTTTCCACAAGGTGTTTAATTCTTCACTGCAAAGGAATGATTTTGTTTCAGAATCCTTGCCATCTGTGTTGTGATTTGCCCAATCAGGACTTGCCATAAAATCTACATGCCATTCTCTCCACCACTAATACATCTAATACCGTGGGGTTTACCAGATCATATAAGCCAGGTAGCAAAGTTACTTTTTTTTTAAAATAAATGTATTTATTTTATTTATTTATTTTTGGCTGTGTTGGGTCTTCATTGCTGCACGTGGGCTTTCTCTAACTGCAGAGAGAAAGCCTACTCTTCATTGAGGTGCATGGGCTTATTGCAGTGGCATCTCTTATTGCGGAGCACAGGCTCTAGGTGCGTGGGCTCAGTAGTTGCGGCTCACAGGCTTGGTTGCTCTGCGGCATGTGGGATCTTCCCGGACCAGGGCTCAAACCCGTGTCCCCTGTATTGGTAGGCAGATTCTTAACCACTGCGCCACCAGGGAAGTCCAGCAAAGCTACTTTTACTGCAACTTAGACCTGATGCAAAGCCCTTTACCGGGCCCAGTCAAAATAGCAGCCTTTTATGTCACTTATCTAGGTCAGAAGTGCATTCAAATATGTGGCTTCCCAAACCCAGTGAGGGTCACAGGGCACTGGTGCTTCCTTTTTTGTGATAGGTGATGTGAGGTGTAATGATTTGTCCTCTATTTTCGACAAAAGTTCCAAGATAATGCCTAATGTTGGTTGGGTCTCCTTAGCTGTGTATGGTTTATAATGTTTGAAGGGATTCTTTAGGGTCTAGAGGAGAAAAAAGCTAATCAGTTCAGAGGACCCAAGTTAACACTTCATGAAAAAATATATTTTCTAACTTTTTATAATTAGTTCTAGAAATGCCTAAATTAACACTTAAGTAAATATGTGTACATAATTAATATAGGCAACTATATACCTAATTATAAATTTATATATAAAATATATTGTATAAATAATTACAGTTGTGTTTAAGATAATTGTCATATGTCTATAATTAGCAAAAACACAGGTATTTTTTTTAATTTTCAAATTATCTGCCTTAATCTACAAATAAAGATATTTAAGCAAATAGATACATAATTAAATACAATTGTTAAATTAGAATGAAGATCAGAAAAAACACAAATTAGATTTTTTTAAGCTCAGAAAAAAATTAGAACAAAGTACATAAATGGAAGCCACAGGTTCCTACTATAAAACACAAAAAAGCATGTGTGGTCCATACAAAGAATTATACACTTGTAAAAACAAATTATATACAAAAGTATTGTCTTTGACCTTTTTTTCTTGTTTTTTGCCTCCTTTCTTTTTATTCCCTAATCAGCTTGTCCAGTTCTTGGGCTCAATAACAACATTCCCTGTAAGCAATAAAGCACCTCAGATTCCTTCTATGTTCAGTGGTTTTTCACTACAACATGAAAATTTTATTACTAGTACTATTGTTCTTTATCCTCTTCTCCTTGTGCATTTCCTGTCTCTATGCTTTCCCTCTTGCACCCATTTTCTGCTGCTGTCAACACAGACCCTGAAAGTTATACTTTCTCTTTGGCTACCTTTTAGACTGTTTCCTCAGCATTATGCCAAATGGCTACAAAAGCAATGATCTTCCTGGCCATGCTTTCATCAATGACTTAATTGCCCACTTACGTTTTTGTCTTGTTGACCACCCTGGTAGATTTTCGTTTGCTATAAGCTTATTAGTTTCACTTCAGCCAGTTATGATGCTTGTTCTAAGTCACAGCCTGCTCTGTTCTGATCTGTGAATCTTTATGAACCTTTACAGTTTGCTTTCCTGAAAAGGGAAAATTTTCTTTTCTTGATACCCTTGTAGTTTGAAGCAGGAAGAGATAGCTTCTGGGAGAAAGGGAGCTAGGCAGATTGCCCTTGGGGAATTAAGTCCTCTTTCTGAATGATATTTTCCTCTATCCCTTTTAAAATGTCTTGGTGACTTCCAGGCTCATAACAGTCTTCTGTAACCACAGTGGTAGTATGCGTCTGTCCTGGATTGAGGTTGTGACTGCCTGCACGTTAAAGGCAGCCTAACTACTGAGAGATATGTCCAATACCTTTAAAATTTTCCAGTTCCTCTGTCACTCCATCTTTACTTCCCAAATGTAGCCACTGCAGTATGTAAACTGATGGCTCCAAAATTCACACAAAGTTTGTTACAGTTCACAGTAAAAAGTAAAGAAATGCACTATATAAATAAAACCCTTAAAGTCAAAAATCTAGAAAAGACAAAACGATAATGTGATCACTGAGTAGGAAGTGGTTATCTAACCAGGTCAAATTCATAAAAGATGTGTGTATATGTGTGTGCCTGTGTGTGTGTTTATGAATCAAAGAGCCTTTAATAAAAAAGAAGCAGAGCTTTGACTATGATTATGCACAATAATTCATGCAATTGTTCTGGATACTGTCTTGTAGGTATACTATAATTTTACATCTTGTAAAGGCAATTAACTAATACCTTACTCATATAAACATTAGTCCCTGTTTCTTTAGTTTTCATGAAGTCAACCAACAATCATTTCTGGAACACCTGCCATATTTCAGGCCCAGGCTAGGTTCTAGGATTATAAAGATGTGCAATACATGATACCTGTTTCACAGAACTTCAGTCTTTCTGAGAAACTGGATATGCCTTACAACACACACTTCTGGAATACTATACTGATAGAAGTATGCAAGAAGACCATTGGAGCATCCCACAAGATAGGACCAGATTTTCCTAATGAATATAGAAAAGTTCCATAGATGTTGTACACTTCCAATGTATACGTTAGGAAAATAATTTTTTCCCAAGCAGTTGTGATTAAAATGCAACCATTTGGGGACTTCCCCAGTGGTACAGTGGTTAAGAATCCGCCTGCCAATGCAGGAGACACCGGTTCGAGCCCTGGTCCGGGAAGATGCCACATGCCACAGAGCAACAAAGCCCACGCACCACAACTACTAAGCCTGCGCTCTAGAGCTCACCAGTCAAAACTACTGAAGCCCAAGCACGTAAGCCCGTGCTCCGCAGTAAGAGAAGCCACCGCAATGAGAAGCCCGCGCACATCGAAGAGTAGCCCCCACTCGAGGCAACTAAAGCCCGTGTGCAGCAACAAAGACCCAATGCAGCCAAAAAAAAAAAAAAAAGCAACCATTTGACTATTTGCATGAATTAGGCTGTTTTAAAAATAGATTAATCTTGGTTTAATAGTGAGTTCCTAATGAAGTTAAAGTGAAGACAGAACATCAGTGTTAGTGATGAAATATTATCCGAATGTATATTTAGGGACTATGTCTCAATGGGATCCTTTCCTCTAAAGTTTTGAAAATGCTTGTCCCTATCTGTAGAATGCTAGTAGTATTGCATTTGTAGCCATAACACAGTTGCAGAATTCCAAAAGGACTATTTTGTTCCCATTTATTATAGTAAAAAAAGGAATCCTTGCTGAATATAAAACATTGCTGTTTTGATTATGTGAACTGATTGTGTGTAATTTTGCCGCTTCTTTTTATGTCATCATGTCCATTGAATCCCTTTTAAAGGAAAATCATTTTCTAGACTAAAATGTTATCATAAGAGCAGCTCTACTTTTGCTGACATGATTTTGATTAGGAAATTTAGATCTTCGCTCTATATGAATACGTTAGAAGAGGATTACTCTGATCGAGGCTCCACAAGAGAGCTCAAATATACCACAAATAAATAATCAAGCATCTTGTATGAATTTAAAAATAAATCATGTATCATAAAGTAAAAATGGCCAGTTTAGGCTCTGAAAGAACACAGAAAGCATTGCTAATTTGTAGCAGAGTGAATCCAGTAGCATGGGTTTTTAATTAGATGGCAGAAACAGTAAGGTGACAGGGCTGAGAACAGGTAGATCATCCAGGAATAGCAAAGTACCGAACACAGAGACAGCTGGTGCAGTGCTGCCTCGGTGTCAGAGATCGATGCTGCATCCTGAAACGGGGACTGTTCAAACAGTCTGTCGCACAGCTGTTCTTACTCAGAAACAAACAGCTAGGTCTGGGAGTGGTATCACTCTGCAGGTAGTTTCATGACAGTCAAGTTTCTAGGAAGGACTAGGCGGCTCAGGGAGATGAAAAAAAATAATTAAGCTTTATTGGAAACACCAAAAACCATATTTAAAAATATCCTCTCCCCCCTCCTTGGCTTCATCTATTGCATTATGTGTACCAATTGAATTATTTAGTTGTAACTATATTTATACCATCAGATTTGGGGTTCTTAAGAATTTGGGCTGGGGAGAAGCATCACAAAGTTGGTGCTATTGTTAATGTTGAATGTGATCACAAATAAACCTTGGGATTTTGTTTTTTTCATTGAGATCATATCAGTATGGACAAATACATTGTTAAAAATTGTTTGAGAAGGAAGATCTTTACAATATTAACTTCTTTTCCTTCATTGATGTTTTTATTTAAGAGTTTAGAAGACATTATATTTGTTGAGACCCTCCCTCAGTAATAACTGAAACTGGTTGAATTCATTAAAGTGAGAAATAACCTGTTTAAAGAGGTTTAAAAGATAAAAAGTGGGCTTCCCTGGTGGCGCAGTGGTTGAGAATCTGCCTGCCGCCCCGGTCCGGGAAGATCCCACATGCCGCGGAGCGGCTGGGCCCGTGAGCCATGGCCGCTGAGCCTGCACGTCTGGAGCCTGTGCTCCGCAACGGGAGAGGCCACAACACTGAGGCCCGCGTACCACAAAAAAAAAAAAAAAAAAAAAAGATAAAAATTCAGTACCTATGACATAATTAGTCAAAAAAGTGTTTTAACCAGAAGGGAAGAGAATGATGTTATGAACTAGCACTCAAAGCACATTGAGAGGACTTTACCTCAGTGCTCTGGACTGAATTGTGTCCCCCCCACATTCGTATGTTGAAATCCTAACCTTCAGTGTGATGTGTTTGGAGGTACAGCCTTTAGGAAGTGCTTAAGATTAAATGAGGTCATAAGAGTGGGGACCTAATCCAGTAAGACTGGTTGCCTGATAAGAGGAGGAATAGAGGGATCACTCCCCCTCTTTCAGTGGGCACACAAAGAAGAGGTCATATGAGTACAGAAGGAGGTGGCTGCCACCTACAAGTCAGAAAGGGAGACCTCACAGGGAATTGAACCCTGCCAGACCTTGATCATGGACTTCCCAGCATTCAGACTGTGAGAAAATGAATTTCTATTGCTTAAGCCTCCCAGGCTATGATAATCTGCTATGGCAACCAAAGCTGATTAATATACCCAGAAAGAAGTGATAGCTCCCTGCAAATCTACTGGTGAGTACAAGGACTGGGAAATGAGTAGGTGAGAACTGCTTCTACGTGCTCCTGAACTGGCAATGGGGCCTGAACCGTCCAGCAGAGGTTGCCACAAACCCCTGACGCTTGCCATGTCCATTCCCATTGACAGTTTTGGATTTTGTTTGTTTGGTTTTGTTTCTTTTGTTTTGTTTTGTTTTCTTACATGTTTGTGAGGAGAAGAGAGCTATTTGTTTGGTTTTCATTTATTTGTTTGTTGTATATAAAAACAGAAGCACTTCAGTTGGGTAAATTATTGACATTTCAGCCATTTTGCTTTGCAAAACTATCTTGATGAAATAGAGAAGAAAATCATAATCTTTAACACATCTGAAAAATAACTAATCTTTTATTGAGTATCTTCTATCAATGACTTTGATGATTCTTAGTAATTTTTATGTAAAAAACCAGCCAACCTCCATTGGGAAATAAGTCTATTACTTTATCAAATCACCTTTTACTTGCTTGCTTTGTTGAAGTGGCAGACGCTTAAAAGTACTGTCCTTAATAACCTTTGACCAAAGACGGTATAGGGCAACAATCCATGAGTGAGATTCTAGTCAAAATCAATACAAACATGAAAAGCAGTTTATGTTTGCTTTCACTGCCCCACCATTTTGGCTTCTTAACCTTTTCATCCCTACTCATATTGGTTTTCCATATTTGCATGTATTCCAGATACTATCACATTCATTCAAAAAATGTAATGAGCACCGGCTGGATATTGGAAAAGCAAAACTAGACAAGCCATTTTGCTTGCACTGGCTGGATATTGGAAAAGCAAAACTAGAGAAGCCATTTTGCTTGCTCTCAGATAACTAAAAAATTTAAGTGGGCAGACAATTATGTAGGTAACTAAAATTATAGTACAATAAACATTACAATGGGAACATGAATACAGTCAACACTATGGGAGTACAAAGGAGGAAGGAAGTCCAAAAAGTTGATGGAAGAAATATTTGCTGTTGGCCTTGAGTGATGGGTTGTAATTTTCCATAAAAGTAGAGGAGGAACCACAGATATGATTCCTTTGGTCAGGACAGTATTAAAATATAAATTTTAATTTGCATGCTTTTGCAAGGAAAGGGCATATGTTCTCCAATTCACACAATTTCCTTCCCTGCTTTGCCAGATGCCTAAAAATACTTAAATTTGCAACTTCCAAGATAGAATAAGCAAAATTGTGGCACTGGAAGGATGGAGAGTGCCTACCTAGCACTTTCTGGGAACTGTAATTACTTTAATATAGTATAACATCAATTACATAGAGTAGATTGGTATAATATGATGTTAATTGCTAACATTTATTGAGTGGTTACCATGTACTACTTCCAAGTACTTAACATGTATTCATTCCATTGCTCTTTACAACAATCCTATGCAAAGCTAGGATTATTATCATTTTTGTTTTGTTTTAATTTTATATTGGAGTATAGTTGAATAACAATGTTATGTTAGTTTCAGGTGTACAGCAAAGTGATTCAGTTATACATATACATGTATCTATTCTTTTTCAAATTCTTATCCTGTTGAGGTTATTACAGAATATTGAGCAGAGTTCCCTGTGCTATACAGTAGGTCCTTATTTTGGAAGAGGAAACTGAGACAGAGAAAGAGAAAGGTTTGGTATCTCACCCAAAGTCATGTAACAGGTAAGCAGTAGAGTCAAGATTTGAAGACAAACAGTCCAGAGTGTGAGTTCCCAAACACAATACATGTGCAATAAAGGTAAGATGAGGGAGAGGGAATGGCTTTGAATCTCTCCAAGGAATCAGTACTTTATTCTGTAGTAATAGGGAGTCATTGAAGGTTTTTAAGAAGAGAATGACTGCTCAAGTTTGTGTTTTAAAAAGATGACATGGAGGATGCATGGGAGAATAGTGTGACTTTAGTCAAGGGGAATGATCAGAAAACAATAGTGAAAATCCAGATAGAAAATGAGAGAGTGAACCAGGGCAATGACATCAGGGATACAAGGATCTTTTCCGAGATGGAATTCACAGGCTGTCCCAGCTTCCTCCCCAGGCACCCTCGCCCCCATCTCAGTCAACCAGAATTTTGATGGCTATGCCTGTCTCCCCTACTGAAAAATGCTGGCTGTGTCACTTCTTTCAACACCCCCCCCCTTCTGGGCTCAGACCCTTTGTACCATTCAAGATGGCAGCTAAAGAATCTGTTACTTTAATACATGTTAACACATTAGTTAACCTAAAGGGAGCAACTTCAGCCTCAATTCCCTCTCCAAATAGCAATGCCTATGAGAGGTGAGTTTAAGGTAGAATAACTCTGAACTCAGATATAAAACAAGAGTTGGTAATCTGAAGAATAGGTAGAATTTAACAGAATGATCAGGTTATACCATGCAAATTAACCATCATTTTTATAAATTTATCTGTAGAGTCTTAGTCTGTACACACATAATTTCAAAAATTAATTCTTGGTTCAGAAAAGATCCTGAAATCATATATTAATTTTGTTCATTTAGCCTTTCTTCATTTTTATGTTTTAAATGTTTCATACATAATATGAGTGTACTTTTATGTAAATTCTAAAAGATAACAGCAGATAAACATCTGTGTTCATAACCCAGGTCCCAGATTTTAAAAACAGAACATTATTTACTCACTCCTATGTATTCATTATTTATCCTTTCATCTGATTCCAAGCTTGGCAAACTAAACTGGTGGCACTCTATGGATGAGAAAAATTTTTGTGTCTGGGAACACCCCTGATAGATCCATCAATGGTTTATTTGCATAAAGGACCTAGGAACTTACTGGGAAAGAACTCATTTTCAGGATCATTTTTTATCCACTCTAATCTTCCCTATAACTGTCCTAGGGTCTGTTTGTTCTCATGGCTGGGGAGTGAAAAGTGTGAAGTGATGAGAAGGGCTTTCAATTTCCATTAGCAACTTTTGGCTGTCTGCAGATATCTTGAAACTCTATTTCAGATACCAATACTGTTCAACCTAGAACCTCATTTACACATGAAAAGAGATAACCAAGAATTGGCAGATATTTGAGGAAAACCACCAGCAAGAGAGAAACTAAAGTCAACACAGTCAACACAGAAAAGAACTAAACCCCACACCAAGTGAAACAGGGCTATTAGAGGAAACAACGGGTAACTCTAAAATAATCTAAGTAATGTTTCTGAGAGAGATTGAAGAGGATAACACATTTATATTGTAAATCAAGATGTAATTGCTTTCACAATATTACAAACAATTCTGGGAGTGGTGGACAGAAGATAACAAAATACAAAAACTACTCCTAAAAAAGAAAAAAGGACCAAGGCTTTAAGGAACAGACTATTACTATGTTGCATGAATTCTCACAGAATACCAAAAAACATATAAACCTTCCAAACTCATTCAATGAGATGCTGTGACCTTAATATCAAAACTAAAAAAGGTAAACACAAAAAAGACAATCTCTAGGCATTTACTGTTACAAACATTTATAAACAAAGTACTGGCAAATTACAAAAACATTATATAAAAGAATAATACGTTATGAAGTAGGTTTTATCACCCAAACTCAAGAATGCTTCAATCTCTGGAAAACTATTAATGTAGTATTTACAAGTTGGGGAATAAAAACCACATAATCATCATAATAGATATAGAAAGTTATTTCATTAAATTCAGCACTAACTTCTGATTTGAAAATTAATAAATTGGAAATAGAAGGAATCTTCCTTGGTAATGGGTTGTTTACAAAATAGCTATCGAAAACTTAAACATAATGGAAAAATTAAAGATAACTTCACTTCAGTCAGGAACTAGTCAAAAATGCTCATTATCACTGCTACAATGTAGTGATAGGAATGGTCAACTTCAGCTACAAAGAGGTATGTGTTGTCTATAGAGAACTGTAAAACAGTAGCAAAACCAACTACTACAGTTTGTTTTTATTACCATCATGTGCCAGCAATTCTAAGCAATGTCAATAATAAAATAGTTCTCTCTGAAAAAGAAATATTGTTAGTCTAAGGTCTAAAACTATAGCCTCAGTGACTACTGTTTGTTAACATACGTATGTATGTATATATATGCATTACTATGCATGTGTGTGTGTGTGTGTGTGTATATATATATATATATATATATATATATACACGAATTAGATTTTATTATTTGTCCTTTAATAACTTGTAATATATCTGGAAGTCAATATGGAAAATTCCTAGTTATACAGTCAGCACTGACACAGGGCTAAGTTACATGGATTTGTATTGAGAGAAAGTTCCTAAGAGTTCAGAACTATTCAAGGTTGCTTCAGGCACTGTTTGTATCTTGTACCCCTATGGCACTACATATTCCTGCCTTGTAACAGTAGGTTTAAAACCAAAAAATGATATCAAAGTGATTATAAAGATGAAGAAACTGAACTGGATTCACTTCAGTTCTGCCACTGTATGAAATGCCAGGAGAAAGACAAAAGACATTGGCCTTGACTGCCTCCATCATTTTCCCCAAGAACCAGACGCTCATTCTAAAGCAATGGGTCAAATAGCGGCAATGTTTGCTACTATTAGGCCATGGCCTCTGATTTTTGCAGAAGAAAAAAATATTTCTTTCAACCAAATGCAATAGAAATTTATGATGACTTTCTGATGAAGATATTTTAATGGAAAATTTTTATACACAACAATATTTGGAAGCTGATAGAATTGATCCCCAAGAAACATAGACATGGACAGTATTATAATTTCTGGACTGTATTAAGAAATGGAATCTTTATGAATCACTGAAATTTTTATCTTTATGTTTAAGACTTTTCCTATTTGTATATCTGCTGCTTCATATGAAAAAAAAACTCTAAAATTAAAACTAATAGAAATATTGTCTAGTATGAGCAAAGATGGATTAACAAACCTAGCTATACTATTAAACATGAACAAGCAAGATTAATTTTTCCAAAGTTTGACAAATTTGAAGAAGTTAAGTCTTGAAAAGAAAAATTGTAAGGTTATTATATACAGATATAAATTCCTCTCTTTTCAAAAAATACATTAATGTAATTGAAAAGTATTAACCCATAGTTTTTTTCTTTTTAGGTACTGTAATACCCGTATTCTTTTTTTTTTTTTTTCCCTTTGCGGCACGCGGGCCTCCCACTGATGTGGCCTCTCCCGTTGTGGAGCACAGGCTCCGGACGCGCCACTCCGCGGCATGTGGGATCTTCCCGGATCGGGGCACGAACCCGTGTCCCCTGCATCGGCAGGCGAACTCTCAACCACTGCGCCACCAGGGAAGCCCCCCCGTATTCTTTTTAATATTAACTTTAACTGGCATGTATATAAAATTTTAATTTAAAAATCTCTAATCTGTCTGCATTTCTAGTCTGGCTATTATTATTACTTGTTTCTTTTCATGATTATTACTGAAAATAATTTTGTCATATAGAGGACAGAGTACCAAAAAAAATGATCTATTCTAGATGTCAAATACATGAGGTACACTACTATGTCTACCTAGAAAATATAACACTGTCAACAGAAAACTGTCTCAGAGATTATGAGATTTGGTAATGTGGGACAATATTAGCTTTCCCACCCTAGGAATGATAAAACTCTAAAATACCAAAAAAAAAATTAATAAACACTAAACTATAAAACAATTAAATGACATAAAATGAAATGAATGAGTATATAGGATGGGAAGATTCCATATTTTAAAATCTAAATCTCTCCACCTTGAATTAACTGATAATCAGGTTAAGAATCATACAGTCAGGGGCTTCCCTGGTGGTGCAGTGGTTGAGAATCTGCCTGCCAATGCAGGGGACACGGGTTCGAGCCCTGGTCTGGGAGGATCCCACATGCGGTGGAGCAACTGGGCCCGTGAGCCACAACTACCGAGCCTGCGTGTCTGGAGCCTGTGCTCCACAACAAGAGAGGCCACGACAGTGAGAAACCCATGCACCGCGATGAAGAGTGGCCCCCGCTCGCCACAACTAGAGAAAGCCCTTCACAGAAATGAAGACCCAACACAGCCAAAAATAAATAAATAAATTTATTAAAAAAAACAAAAAAAAAATCGTACAGTCAGAACTGGAAATGACCTTAAAGTTCTATTAGTTGAATCCATTGAATTTACAGGCAAAACTAGCACATTCTATGCAGTAATACCTTATGCCCACTCTGAGGTAGAAGATAAAACAGGCTACAGCTCTGGTTTCCCCATCAGTGTGATGTGGGGGCTTTCATATCATAGAAACACTAAGATGCAACCTTCCAGGAGAATGAAAATGCCTACATCAATTTGAACACAATTTTAGCAGTTCTCCCACCATTGTGATCCTCAGTTTGAAACACCAGTGAAATCATACCAGGATAAAATCAGAGACACACTCCACTAAACATTCATGAGCACGCAAGACTTTGTCTTCTGAACAAGTTGCGTGAAAGTAACTTACCAATTAAGGACTGTTTTGTTTGTTTTGTTTTGTTTTGTTCTGTTTTTGGCTATACCACACAGCTGTGGGATCTTAGTTCCTGGGCTAGGTACTGAACCCACGGCGCTCGGCAGTGAAAGCACAAGAGTCCTAACCACTGGACCACCAGGGAATTCCCTAGAGACTGTTTTTTGTTTGTTTGTTTTTTGCGGTACGCGGGCCTCCCACTGCTGCGGCCTCTGCCGCCGCGGAGCAACAGGCTCCGGACACGCAGGCCCAGCGGCCACGGCCCACGGGCGCAGCCGCTCCGCGGCATGTGGGATCCTCCCGGACCGGGGCACGAACCCGCGTCCCCTGCATCGGCAGGCGGACTCCCAACCACTGTGCCACCAGGGAAGCCCCCTAAAGACTGTTTTGAAACAGCATTATTCTTTGAAACTTCTATTGATACTGACCTAAGAATTTTTATTAATGACACTGTTCCCTGGCAACACATATATATCATAACCTCTCTAGATTTGTAGCCCAAAGAAAAGAAACCATTTGTAAAGAAATACATTCTGTGACCTGGTAACCTCTGGTTCAGTAAATTAAAATCTTGAAATTTCCTATTCTTACTTGGGAGCAGTCACTATTACCTTCTAACCATACTTACAACATTTAATCATAGGGTATAAAAGAAATTTTCTAAATTTAAAATGAACATTTTCATAACACATAAAAATTTTATAAAGACAAAGTATTAATTCCCAGACATTTTGTAGGAGATTAATAAGAAAATTTTTGTAATGTACACCGAAGACTTTGTACACATCACATACTTTCTGCTCTGGGATCTCTCATCTTACCCAAATATCTGAGATCCCATCCTAGTGTCTAAGACCTGATGTTACAATTTTCTTCCTCAGGACCCACCTCTTGACACAAAATCATTTCTCTATCTTACAGTTCCTTTCTGAATTTTTAAACTCTGTCTTCCATCTTCAGAGTGCTGCAAAATTCTACTCTGCTTACAAAATCTGTGGGTCCTGCTTTCTCTATTTCTTTCTTTTTTAAAAAAATTAATTTATTTATTTTTGGCTGCATTGGGTCTTCGTTGCTGCACATGGGCTTTCTCTAGTTGCGGCAAACAGGGGCTACTCTTCTTCGCGGTGCTCAGGCTTCTCATTGTGGTGGCTTCTCTTGCTGCGGAGCACGGGCTCTAGGCGCGCAGGCTTCAGTAGTTGTGGCGCACGGGCCCAGTAGTTGTAGCGCGTGGGCTCTAGGGCACAGGCTCAGTAGTTGTGGTGCACAGGCTTAGCCGCTCCGCGGCATGTGGGATCTTCCTGGAACAGGGCTCGAACCCGCGTCCCCTGCATTGGCAGGCGGATTCTTAACCACTGTGCCACCAGGGAAGCCCTCTATTTCTAAACTCCTGCTCATTTAGCACTGACTATGTTTCTCCCCATTTTTTTCTCATCTGACTCTAGCCATACAGGAGAGTTGCACTCACCCCATTCTTATCTGTTGGTCTAGAATGTGCAACTAATAGTATATAATAAAAAACATGGAGTCATAATAACTCCCATATGCCCTGCTAGTCACTCTTCCCAAGCCAATAACAAAGCAGGCAGCTTAGTTAATGTAATATTTAGACTAGCAGTGAAAAGAGAGATCTTTCTCCCTCTTGTACTCTGAATAAATAAATTAGTCTGACCAAATGAAGAAATGTGGTGTAACATGATTTATTTGGGTCAGAGCTGACGCTGGTAAGACAAAGCCTCCTTATCTGCTTATAGAAACTGAAGCAGAGGTCACCAGCCACATCCTCTGATTCGTATGCCATGCATGAACACCATGGGGAAGAACTTGAACCCGGTTTTCAATAGGAGTCCAAACATATACTAATATGTCTTATAGACAAAAAGGGAGTAAAAATAGAAGCCAGACTACACAGAGAAACAAACGTTCTCCTAAGAGAACACCTAAGAGAAGCATCAGGAGTCAGGTTTAAACCCAGCTTTGCCAAGCAAATACAAGCACCCCATCCAGGGGACGGAGCTCCAGAAACAGAGTGTTGGTTCAGGAAAGCTGAAAACTCAGTGTTACTCAGGACATGGTCTCATTTCCATGGGACCACCACCACTAACAATCTGGACACTAGAAAGGAAGGTATTTCCTCGCTGGATGGAAAGAAATTGTACTCCCCAAGTGGAGACTGTTGGAAACTATCCCAAGGGGCCTCTGAGACACTGTGAAATGTAGTAGATGAGCACACGTGTGTCATCCCTACCAAAGGGACAGGGACCTGGAGGCACATTAGGAACAAAAACAAAGGTGCAGCTGCAGTAAACAGAAGCAGAGGCAGAAACTGGGGCTGTAGTTCTGAGTGCACTCGCCTCCTTTGGAAGCACCTGCAGATCCCGCACGCAGGAGAGTGGGGAAGCACTGTTCTATCTGGGAGGTGAAGTCTGCTGACCCACTGTGCCCAGGAATCAGTAACTAAAGGGCTCTTACTGAGGATCCCTTAACTGGGGGATTTAGGGTAATGGCAGGAAGTAATAGCTAAGTGCAAATCAAGGGGCCACATAGACTAGAGAAAAGCAAAATGTTTGCCCCACAAAATACTTTTTTGGAAAGAAGTAAACTATTTTTCAACAAACGTGAAAATTCAAAGTAACCAAATGACGGCTTTTATTGGCAGGATGAGAAGTTTAAGGTCGAGAATGAACAGGGAGTGAGGGTGGGCATCAGGTAAACACACCAATCCGAGATCCCTTTCCATTGAAAAGTAGCATTCAAAAGTGCAAATTACATGCGAACTAGATCTATTGACACTTCAGTGAACATTAAATTATCCAAACTGATAGAGTGATGGAGGAAGAAGAGTCTGAAGTGTTAATCCTGGAGAAAGGAGTCCATCATTTGAGGAAACTGGCAGCACACAGAGGTCAATGGAGAGGTAATACATTCCCAGTTGACAGAACAGTGGCAACATGGCACTTGAAGAAAGATAAATAAAGATTTTCGGGGAAGGCTTCTAAAGCAAACTTAAAAGCCCCCATAAACTACAGTGCCTGGATTTTTACAGAAAATTGCTTCTATGAAAGATCATTTTGATGTAGCAATTGACTTTCTGCTAAGGGTCGCTAATGATAAGAATTAGAGCAAGAATCACATTAGACAGATATAGTATGTATAAATAAATCAACAAACAATTTTAACACATGTATTCGAGGTCCCATTATTTTTATATGGGGCCTTTTCCCCACAAAGACCAGTATCATTTTTTATTTTTTGCGGTACGCGGGCCTCTCACAGTTGTGGCCTCTCCCATTGCGGAGCACAGGCTCCAGACGCGCAGGCTCAGTGGCCATGGCTCACAGGCCCAGCCACTCCACGGCATGTAGGATCTTCCCGGACCGGGGCATGAACCCGTGTCCCCTGCATCAGCAGGCAGACTCTCAACCACTGCGCCACCAGGGAAGCCCAAGACCAGCATCATTTTATCTTTGTCTTTTAGGTATATTATATAAATTCCATTTAGGTTGAAATAAATTGTATATAGCTGTTCATGAAGGACTTAATTCCCTTTGAATAAACTATTTGTCCTTTTTTAAAGGAAAACAAAAGATGCAGAGATGTAGATATAGGAATCCCTAATTCAAGAACGTAAACCAATTTTTTTTTTGTTCATTAGTGTTCTTTTTTTGTCAGCTTTCAGTATCTTTACACCTTCCATAATGCTCAGTTCTATTCACGTACACTCTATTGTTCGCCTTGTTTCAACTACTGGCAAAATCACAAAACAGAAGACAAAGGAAGTCATAATATTCTATCAGTTCAAATCAATGGACCATGCATTTAGGAAGGATTCAAGACTGCTTTTGCAAGATGATCCTGGAACACAAAAACATGATGAATATATCAAAAATATTTCTCACATACGGCCTGCCATAAAAAGATTGTTTGAATTAAAAGGATTGTTTGAATTAAACATCATTATTGCTCTGTTGTCAGCATGTTAGAATATAGAGATAAGCCACACACATGCCTAAGCTCTGTCGTGATCCATAAATTACTGTTATATGTGCTTTTGCTGTTTTTTTTATTGTTTAATATTTTCCAGTGCACAATAACACAGACCTTGGATCCTATTTTTGACAGAATTCATTTTTCTTCAACTTGTAAGAGACAAATTCTGAGTGATCCTTTGAACCCCTCAAATGTTTCAAAATGCATGCTGATGAATTATACTGTCGAGGACAGGGGCTGTCACTGACATGGTATTTTGTCATATAAATGTCAGCAAGGTTAAGGATCTTTGCTATTATTTAAAGGGCTCATTGTGATAGAAATACCAGCTTCATTTCACAAAACTATGCATCAATTTTTCAATAATTTAGGATTGACCTACCTAGTTTGTAGATCATAAAAATTTTAGAGATATAAAGAATCTCAAAATTATCTTATTGAAACCCTTCTTATTTTCTATGAGGAATCAGTTTGGCCCAAAGTTTAAAAGATTTGCCCAAGGTCATGCAACCAAAAAACAGGCTGGGGGACCTAGAATCTGCCTTTTTGCTCCATTCCTAAGTTCCTTCTACTGTGTGTGACATCTCATTTTCTGACCAGCTATACTTATTAGAAAATTTACTATAAGAAGAGCAAGAAACTCAATGCTGATCTTTACTCTAGTTTCAATAGAAAATATTAATTGGCTTTGGATATAATCTATGGTTTGTTTTATTGGCTCTCATTAAAGTCCTATTAGAATTTGTATATTTTAAAATTTCACTAACTCCTAAGTGAACACGAATGGAAGGATTCAGACTGTAGACTTTCTAAATGTGTCAGAAAAAAACGTGCAAATTAGAGGATCCAGGCATAAGGTGTATACCTGGTTATGCTGTTGACAGTTACATGGTCAGATCATTGTGTTCCAGCTTTTAAATCAAGTGTTTCCATGTGCCATAAGATAGCAGGAAAATGTGATCCTATGATCTGCCATCCATCTGGAAGTTGTATCTGATAGAAACATAAAGTTAAATCCTGAGAAAATAATTAATATACATTTTTTCCCACAAAGCTTGCTGTGTTAGCTAAGGTCTGCTCCAAACAGAAACACCTGAAAACCATGACTGAGTCTACACAGACTAAACAAAAAAGAAACATTAATTTGATGGCTGTGGATAGCCACATTTAAGAATTTTGACTGAAAGAAAGTTAGGTATGCAGGGTAAACTATTTGGATAACCGTTTGACCAAGTGACAGAGCAGAAATTAATGGTAAAAGAAGAAATGTTTTGTTAAAAATAAATACTGGAATTAAAAAAGAAACATCCTGCCCCAACGTTCATTGCAGCACTATTTACAATACCCAATAGATGGAAGCAACCTAAATGTCCATCGACAGAGGAATGGATAAAGATGTGGCACATATATACAATGGAATATTGCTCAGCCATAAAAAAAGAATGAAATAATGCCATTTGCACCAATATGGATGGACCTAGAGATCATCATACTAAGCAAAGTAAGTCAGACAGAGAAAGACAAATATCAAATGATATCACCCATATGTGGAATCTAAATTTAAAAAAAAAAGAAAAGAAACAAATGAACTTATTTGCAAAACAGAAATGGACTTACAGATATTGAAAACAAACTTATGGTTACCAAAGGGGAAATGTGGTAGGGAGGGATAAATCAGAAGCCTGGGATGAACACATACACACATACCACTATATATATTGGGTAAGGTAGATAACCAACAAGGACCTACTGCCTAGCACAGGGAACTCTACTCAGTATTCTGTGATAACCTATGTGAGAAAAGAATATGAAAGAGAATGAATATATGTACATGTATAACTGAATCACTTTGCTGTACACCTGAAACTAACAAAACATTGTAAATCATCTATACTCCAAAAAAAGAAAATAAAGTAAAAAAAAATTGGAGCAATCATCACAGAATTGAATTTGGAAATATTACTCATGAACATTTAAAATGATTTTTTTTATCCAAGTAATTCACTTTCAGATTAATATGCTAAATAAAATATCGTGGATAAGCAATAAAACAAACATCCTGAATACGAGACTGTGAACTTCAGATTTCTACTCAGAAGAGGAAGAAATATGTGTTATTATAAATTTTTCTCCACATATTAGATTACAAAGAGGTAGAAATCTATTCAGTAACTACAGAGCAACTACTAGGTTCAAGACACTGTTTTAGGCAATGAGCAGGGTTTTGGCAGAAAATAAAAGGCAAGATCCCTGTTCTCAGGCAGGTTAGCATTCTATTAAAGGAAGGCAGCATATAAAAGTGAAGAAATTCATGGAATGATATTCCTATTCTTTTGTTCTCCAAGTGTCAGGTTTCCATTTCTAAACCAAAAGAGAATGAGACAAGTAAAGAGTGAAAAAAATCTACATCTCTTTTCATATTTGATTTCTTTTCCTGCCAGAAAATTATCCAGTGATTGTCTATAATATTTTGATTTCATCTCCCTAAATATGAATACCGATTAAGGCACATTAAATGTTTTTCATATGAATGAAACAATTTTATAGTTAATTAAACAAACATGGAGGGGCGGAGTCAAGATGGCAGAGTAGGAGTATGTGGAGTTTGCATCTCCTCACAACTAGGGCACCTACCAGGCACTGGTGGGGGACCTTGGACACCTAAGGGGATGGGAGGAACCCCCAAGCAACCAGGTAGGATATGGGGGGAGGGAGGGGGAAGGAGAAGCAGAGACCAAAAGGGACCAGTGCCCTTGAGGGGCAACTGGGGGAGGAGAGGGGTTCCCATGCCCAGAGGGGCCCACACACAGTGAGGTGATCAATGGGAACAGAGAGACCCTTGCAGCATAGAAGAATCAGAAGGAAAAGCCAGCATTTCCCCCACCTGCTCTGACCCCCAGGAACCTGCTGAAGTCCCGGGCCTGATACTCCACACTCCGAGGCCCCATCCAGCTGTTGTGAGCCTAGGCTCCACCCCCGCCTAAGCCCCGACTCCACCTGAGCACTGCCCCCACAGCTAAGGCCTTTTTCAGTTTTTTGTTTGTTGGTTTTTTTTTTTTTTTTGCTGTTGTGGTTCCCTTTCACCTTATTTTTGTTGTATCATTTATCTTTTTACCTTTTTAAAATAAATTTTCAAATGAATTTTTTTCTAATTTTATTTTTTATTCTCTGTTATTGTTCTGCTCCTTTCTGTTTGTTCTCCCCTCCTTTGTTTTTACCTTGCTTTTCTGTTTTACCTTGCTTTTCTTTCACTTATATTTTTACTTTTTCTAACAAATTTTTTATTTTTCTAATTTTATTTATTTTTTATTCTTTGTTATTGTTCTGCCTTTTTTTTTTTCCCATGCCACGTGGCTTGTGGAATCTTGGCTCCCAGGGCAGGGGTTGGGCCTGAGCTCCTGTGGTGGGAGCGCTGAGTCTCAACCCCTGGACTAACAGAGAACCTCAGAACCCAGAGAATATTAACAGGAGTGAGGTCTCCCAAAGTCCTCATCTCGGCACCAAGACCTGGCTCTACCCTACTGCCTACAAACTCCAGTGCTAGAAGCCTCAGGCCAAACAACCAGTAATACAGGAACACAGTGCCACCCATCAAAAACAAAATGAGATGACAAAAATATGTTACAGATGATGGAGTAAGGTAAAAACCTGTAAGACCAAATAAATGAAGAGGAAATAGGCAACCTACCTGAAAAAGAATTCAGAGTAATGGTAGTAAAGATGATCCAAAATTTCAGAAATAGAATGGAGGCACACATCGAGAAAATACAAGAAATGTTTAACAAAGATCTAGAAGAACTAAAAGAACAGACAAACAGAGATGAACAACACAATAACTGAAATGAAAAATGCTCTAGAAGGAATAAGTGACCTGGAAGATAGAATAGTAGAAATAACTGCTGAGGAGCAGAATAAAGAAAAAAGAATGAAAAGAATTGAGGACAGTCTCAGAGACCTCTGGGACAACATTAAATGCACGAACATTCGAATTATAGGGGTCCCAGAAGAAGAAGAGAAAAAGAAAGGGTCTGAGAAAATATGTGAAGAGATTATAGTCAAAAAATTCCTTAACATGGAAAAGGAAAAAGCTACCCAAGTCCAGGAAGTGCAGAGTCCCATACAGAATAAACCCTAGGAGAAACACACCATGACACAGATTATTCAAACTACAAAAATTAAATTCAAAGAAAAAATATTAAAAGCAGCAAGGGAAAAGCAACAAATAACATGCAAGGGAATGCTCATAAGGTTATCAGCTGTTCTTTCAGCAGAAACTCTGCAGGCTGGAAGGGAGTAGCAAGATGTATTTAATGGAATGAAAGGGAAAAACCTACAACCAAGATTACTCTACCCAGCAAGGACCTCATTCAGATTTGACAGAGAAATCAAAAGCTTTACAGACAAGCAAAACCTAAGAGAATTCAGCAACACCAAACCAGCTTTACAACAAATGCTAAAGGAATTTCTCTAGGTGGGAAACACAGAGAAGAAAAAGACCCACAAAACAAACCCAAAACAATTAAGAAAATGGTAATAGGAACATACATGATAATTACCTTGAATGTAAATAGATTAAATGCTCCAACCAAAAGACATAGACTGGCTGAATGGATACAAAAACAAGACTTGTATATATGCTGTCCACAAGAGAACCATTTCAGACCTAGGGAAACATACGGACTGAAAGTGAAGGGATGGAAAAAGATATTCAATGCAAATGGAAATCAAAATAAGCTGGAGTAGCAATACTCATATCAGATAAAATAGACTTTAAAATAAAGACTGTTACAGGAGATAAGGAAGGACAGTACATAATGATCAAGGGATGAATCCAAGAAGAAGATATAACAATTTTAAATATTTATGCACCCAACATAGAAGCACCTCAATACATAAGGCAAATGCTAACAGCCATAAAAGGGAAAATCGACAGTAACACAATAATAGTGGGGGATTTTAACACCCCACTTACACCAATGGACAGATCACCCAGGAATAAAATAAATAAGGAAACACAAGCTTTAAATAACACAATAGACCAAATAGACTTAATTGCTATTTATAGGACATTCCACCTGAAAGTGGCAGAATACACTTTCTTCTCAAGTGCACACAGAACATTCTCCAAGATAGATCACATCTTGTGTCACAAGTCAAGCCTCGGAAAATTTAAGAAAATTGAAATTGTATCAAGCAACTTTTCCGACCACAACTCTATGAGATTAGAAATAAATTACAGGAAAAAAAACTGTAAAAAACACAAACACATGGAGGCTAAACAGTGTGCTGCTAAATAACCAACAGATTACTGAAGAAATCAAAGAGGAAATTTTAAAATACATAGAAATAAATGACAATGAAAATACAACAACCCAAAACCTATGGGATGCAGCAAAAGCAGCTCTATGAGGGAAATATAAAGCAATTCAATCTCACCTTAAGAAACAAGAAACCTGTCAAATAAACAATCTAACCTTACACCTAAAGCACCTAGAGAAAGAAGAACAAATAAAATCCAAAGTTAGTCGAAGGAAAGAAATCATAAAGGTCTGAGCAAAAATAAATGAAACAGAAATGAAGAAAACAATAGCAAAGGTCAATAAAACTAAAAGTTGGTTCTTTGAGAAGATAAACAAAATTGATAAACATTTAGCCAGACTCATCAAGAAAAAAAGGGAGAGGACTCAAATCAATAAAAATAGAAATGAGAAAGGAGAAACCACAACTGACACTGCAGAAATACAAAGCGTCCTAAGAGACTACTACAAGCAACTCTATGCCAATAAAATGGACAACCACAAAGAAATGGACAACCACAAAGTAATGGACAAATTCTTGGAAAAGTACAATTTTCTAAGACTGAACCAGGATGAATTAGAAAATATAAACAGACCTATCACAAATAATGAAATTGAAACCATAATTTAAAATCTTCCAATAAATAGAAGTTCAGGACCAGATGGCTTCACAGGTGAATTCTATCAAACATTTACAGAAGAGCTAACACCTATCCTTCTCAACCTCTTCCAAAAAACTGCAGAGGGAGGAACACTCCCAAACTCATTCTACAAGGCCAATATCACCCTGATACCAAAATCAGACAAAGATATCAGAGAAAAAGAAAATTACAGACCAATATCACTGATGAACACAGATGCAAAAATCCTGAACAAAATACTAGCAAACAGAATCAACACAATAAAAGGATCATACACAATGATCAAGTGGGATTTATCCCATAAATGCAAGGATTCTTCAATATAGGCAAATCAATCAATGTGATACACCATATTAACAAATTAAAGAATAAAAACCATTTGATTATCTCAATAGATGCAGAAAAACTTTTGACAAAATTCAACACCCATTTACGATAAAATCTCTCAAGAAAGTGGGCAGAGAGGGATCCTACCTCAACATAATAGAGGTCATATACAACAAACCCACAGCAAACTTCATTCTCAATAGTGAAAAACCGAAATCATCTCCTCTAAGGTCAGGAACAAGACAAGGATGTCCACTCTCGCCACTATTATTCAACATAGTTTTGGAAGTCCTAGCCATGGCAATCAGAGAAGAAAAAGAAATAAATGGAATACAAATTGGAAAAGGAGAAGTAAAACTGTCACTGTTTGTAGATGACATGATAGTATACATAAATAATCCTAAAGATGCCACCAGAAAACTACTAGAGCTAATCGATGAATTTGGTAAAGTTTCAGGATACAAAATTAATACACAGAAATCTCTTGCATTCCTATACACTAACAATGAAAGATCAGAAAGAGAAATTAAGGAAATAATCCCATTTACCATAGCAACAAAAAGAATAAAATGCTAGAAATAAACCTACCTAAGGAGGTAAAAGACCTGTACACAGAAAACTGTAGGACACTGATGAAAGAAATCAAAGACAACACTAACAGATGGAGAGATATACCATGTTCTTGGATTGGAAAAATCAATATTGTGAAAATGACTATACTACTCAAAGCAATCTACAGATTCAATACAATCCCTATCAAATTACCAATGGCATTTTTCACAGAACTAGAACAAAAAATTTTTACAATTTGTATGGAAACACAAAAGACCCCGAATAGTCAAAGCAATCTTGAGAAAGAAAAATGCAGCTGGAGGTATCAGGCTCCCCAACTTCAGACTATACTACAAAGCTACAGTAATCAAGACATTATGGTACTGGCACAAAAACAGAAATATAGATCAATGGTACAGGATAGAAAGTCTGGAGATTAACCCACGCACACCTATGGTCACCTAATCTATGACAAAGGAGGCAAGAATATACAATGGAGAAGACAGCCTCTTCAATAAGTGGTGCTGGGAACACTGGACAGCTACATGTAAAGGAGTGAAATTAAAATACTCCATAACACCATATGCAAAAATAAACTCAAAATTGATTAAAGACCTAAATGTAAGACCGTACACTATAAAACTCTTAGAGGAAAACATAGGAAGAACACTCTTTGACATAAATTAGAGCAAGACGTTTTCTGACCCACCTCCTAGAGCAATGAAAATAAAAACAAAAATTTTAAAATGGAACCTAATTAAACTTAAAAGCTTTTGCACAGCAAAGGAAACCATAAACAAGACCAAAAGACAGCCCTCAGAATGGGAGAAAATATTTGCAAATGAATCAACGGACAAAGGATTAATCTCCAAAATATACAAAAAGCTCATGCAGCTCAATATCAAAAAAACAAACAACCCAATCAAAAAATGGGCAGAGGGCTTCCCTGGTGGCGCAGTGGTTGAGAGTCCGCCTGCCGATGCAGGGGACGCGGGTTCGTGCCCCGGTCTGGGAAGATCCCACGTGCCGCGGAGCGGCTGGGCCCGTGAGCCATGGCCGCTGAGCCTGCGCGTCCGGAGCCTGTCCTCCGCAACGGGAGAGGCCACAACAGTGAGAGGCCCGCGTAACGCATAAAAAAAAAAAAAAAAAAAAAAAGAATAAAGCTTCTTCTAAAAAAAAAAAAAAAAAAAAAATGGGCAGAAAACCTAAATAGACATTTCTCCAAAGAAAACATACAGATGGCCAAAAGGCACATGAAAAGATGCTCAACATCACTAATCATTAGAGAAATGCAAATCAAAACTAGAATGAGGTGTCACCTCACACTGGTCAGAATGGCCATCATCAAAAAATATGTCACTACTGGGCATATACCCTGAGAAAACCATAATTCAAAAAGACACACGTTCCCCAATGTCCATTGCAGCACTATTTACAATAGCCAGGTCATGGAAACAACCTAAACGTCCATCGACAGATGAATGGATAAAGAAGATGTGGTACATATACAGAATGGAATATTACTCAGCCATAAAAAGGAATGAAATTGGGTCATTTGTAGAGATGTGGAGGGACCTAGAGTCTGTCATACAGACTGAAGTAAGTCAAAAAGAGAAAAACAAATATCGTATATTAACGCATATATGTGGAATCTAGAAAAATAGTACAGATTGACCTATTTCCAGCACAGGAATAGAGATGCAGAAGTAGAGAATGGAGGTGTGGACATGGGGGGGGGGGAAGGGAGGTTGGGATGAATTGGGAGATTAGGTTTGACATAAATACACTACCATGTGTAAAATAGATAGCCAGTGGGAACCTGCTATAAAGCACAGGAAGCTCAGCTCGGTGCTCTGTGATGACCTAGATGGGTGGGATGTGTGTGTGGGGTGGGTGATGGGAAGGAGGTTCTGAGAGGGAGGGGATATATGTATACATATAGCTGATTCGCTTCACCGTACCGCAGACATGAATACAACACTGTAAAGCAATTATACTCCAATATAAATAAATAAATAAACAAACAAACAAATGTGGATTGAGCATCTACTACTTGCCAGGTACGTCCACAGGGACTGGGAATACACATTTCAAGAACTCGTATGGAGTTAAGACAAATAATTACAGACAATTATCTCCACTTCCTGGAAGCATTAATATCCTTGTCCTAAGAAAACAGAGATAATAACAATCTCTAAATAATGTTTAACAACACTATTTTTAATAATGCCATTTTCACCACCATTTTAATCGTACATTCATAGTGTCCAATCCTTACAACTTTATATGATATACGTTATTTTTTCCTGCTTTATAGATGAGGAACCAGGTTGATACAGAGTAAATATTTTCTAAGGCTACACAGGTGGTAAATACTAAAGCCAGGAATATTTCTTTAGTCAGCCTATTCCAAGGCCTACACTTCTACCAAACTCCTCAGGGTTCTTATTATTACAACACCTTACTATTTCCAAGCATTTAAGAACCTCTTTATATTTGCTCAAAACTTCAAATAAATTAAAGAAAGTGATTTGTGTAGAGAGTGCTTTTATGGCACTGCCCCCACAAAACATGGAAATGGAGACCCCAAAATGACTTGCCTCCCGTGAACTGATGTGTCCTATTGTGTAGGAGTGTGCTTTACTCCTAAGAAACGAGATGCATGCAAATCATTTCCATGTTGTAGGCAGGCTTCTGAGCAATATGTAAATAAGCAAGAGAAAAAATACCCACATTAATAAACAGCCCCTTGGATATATGAAACCCATCTGCAACATTAGGTAAAGAGTTTGTATACTGTGCAGTCAGACGGGATGTCCATATTGCATTCCTCAGTGTCTGTAAGGGAAAACAGAATGATGGTTCAGGTAGGGCGGTGCCATATGGCTGAATCCATGAAAATATCACAGAGTTTTTTTTTTTCAGCAACTGTGATCGGTCCATGTAAGCAAGGATCAAGTCTCTGCAAATAGAATTATGACACTCCAAGTTTCATCCTGTTTCCAAGGTCTCTTTCTCACACATCCTGCTGAGATGAACCTATAATATTTCTCTGCACGTGGATTGAGTTCTCCTAAAATAGGGGATGGCAACCAAAGGGAAATTGCAAGTAGAAGAGACACAAGCAACAGAAATGGCCCAAAGTGAGAATCACAGATTGACAATACAACATGTGCCAGTGAGCCCATGGCTGACATTATCAAGTAAGATGACTCAGAGGGGGAAAAAAAAATCCACCAAAGGAACCGTTAACTCACACCAAACAGGAAATGACTGATTAAAGATATAACAGAAATATAAAACCAGGACCCAAGTTGAGTCTTACATCTTTTGCTGTACCCTCCTAGGACAGGACTATAATATGTAACAGCACCTATACTTGCCACTTGCCACTCTCTTGGAATAAGAAAATAACAGGCATGCTGTCATTTTTTTTCTTTTAATTACTCTACTTATATTTTCTTATTCTTTCCCAAATGAGATTTGGGGTTCAATTTTGTTATAACTAAAAAGCAAGAATTAAGGATGACAATCTGAATAGAGTAAGTCAAGTTAGCTGTGAGTTTTGCAAAGTGTTCACCTCACCCTCTCTTATACGCCTCAGATTCTAGATAAAATAGACTGCTTCTTTTAGCTGCTATTAGCATCTGCTTTGGGAAAGGTGACTTTCAAAGTCTTTAGTAATATTTTTGCAAACTCTACTATACAACCCAATCAACTCCACAACCTTTGGCTAGGTTTTGCCTAGGTTTGCATTAGAATTTCAACCACTTCATCCCACAAGTGAATTCTACTTTTATTTGACATATTAAGCATAACCACACTTGCTCCCAATGCCCCACTCCGATTTTAACCCTCTAACTGTATTTTAATCAATATTCTGTTTGGAACCTCAAGCCAAGTTGCCCCCTGCTGACAAGGCCACAGAGAGGAAGTAGAGAGGCCTATAACTCCTGAGACCTTGGCCAGTGACAGCAAACAGTTGTATACATAAGTTCTTTCTCTTCAGAACTTTAAGAACAGTCAACTAAATTTCTCTCCCAATCCTGTTTGCTTTGCCTATCATACAAAATGTAAGCCCCACTAGTCTTTCATTCTTTCCTGTCCTCTCACTTCCTTATCACTATGCCCTTCCTGCTCTCTGAGTCAGTTGTCAAATGAACTCCCTCCACCTCTTTGCCTTAACTGAAATCTGGCTCCCCACTGAGAATAGCTCTTCTCATCCTTCTGTATGTCTTACATGTCTGGAGTTGGGGAAGTAGAATGGAGGGACTAATTAGTATTAAAATTTCCAGGTCTTCACTTCCAGACCATTATCTTCCTCCCTCATATCAAATCTTTCCTCCTTTCAGGCTTTTGCCCTCTAGTCTATCGTGTTTTACTCCTCCTTGCTGTTGTCACTCGCTGTATCTTTATTTCCTTCCATTTAACTCCCCATCACTTCTCTACATGTTTTGAACACTTTAGAACCTGGCTCTTTGTCTTCCTATTCACCCCAGTTTTTTTGTTTTTTTTTTTTTTAAAGATGTTGGGGGTAGGAGTTTATTAATTAATTAATTTATTTTTGCTGTGTTGGGTATGCGTTTCTGTGCAAGGGCTTTCTCTAGTTGCGGTGAGTGGGGGCCACTCTTCATTGTGGTGCGCGGGCCTCTCACTATCGCGGCCTCTCCTGTTGCGAAGCACAGGCTCCAGACGCGCAGGCTCAATAGTTGTGGCTCATGGGCCTAGTTGCTCTGCGGCATGTGGGATCCTCCCAGACCAGGGCTCCAACCTGTGTCCCCTGCATTAGCAGGCAGATGCTCAACCACTGCACCACCAGGGAAGCCCCACCCCAGTTTTAACCTTCATTCTAACTACCTTCAATTTCCATCAAAACCCCAGCGTCACCGTGATTTGGCTTCCTCAGTGTAGTGGGTTTCACTACTCTACTCCAACCTCCCCACAAAAAATGTTTCATCACCCCCAAATTTTCTACCTTAAAACTATGAAAATTCATTACCTTCCTCTCTGATCACATCTATAAACTGTCCAGCTCGTTTATTGTTTTACTCTCACAATTTGTTGACATCCTCAATCTTCCAGTCCACATCTCTCCATTTTCTCCCAGTCTTCAACACCTTGCTGTCACAATGATGGAGAAAATGTCACATATTTGCCCAGTTTTTTTCCACTAGAAATTTATGATCAGAAACTTACATTGCTCTCTTAGTATTACCTGACATTTCTTCCTCATCGTCTGCTTTTTGTCCTCAGCTGTTCTTTTAATACTTAACTACTCTCCCCAAGCTCAAATTCATTCTCTTCAGAATTACCTAGGGAATTTCTTATGAAGATTAAGAAAAAATGTCTATAAGGGGGAAATTGTTAGACTTCCTAATTTTCCTACAGTTGTTTTTGTCCCTTAATTGGTGTGGAAGGAAATCCAAAGTTCCCATGTGCCAAGAGGGATTGAAGATTGGCTGAGAGAGCCTGCAGGGGTACAGGGCTCATAAGGCCTGGATGAGAGATAGTTACTGTTCCAACCAGAAACCTGAGGACAACATGCCGCATCTTGGAGAAATCACTTGAGCCAAAGGTCCAGGCAGAGTTCCATTAAAACTGCAGACTAGTCATCATTGAAGAAACACTGGACACTGTTTGTGACAAGAGACAGGCTTGATAAGTGACATCTGGGGAAGGTGTCAGTGCAGAACCAATTCAGAGCCAGAGCAGGAAGTAGTCCTTTCCTCCCCAACATTGGTGGCAGTTGCCTTAGGTCCCTACAACTTGGAACTGACCCCATAGAGGATAGTGAGAGAGAACCAAAGCAGAAAATTTAAACCTCTTCATGACTGAACTTTTTTTTTTTTTTTTTTTTGCGTGTACGCAGGCCTCTCACCGTTGTAGCCTCTCCCGCTGCAGAGCACCCGCTCCGGACGCGCAGGCCCAGCGGCCATGGCCCACGGGCCCAGCCGCTCCACAGCATACGGGATCCTCCCGGACCGGGGCACGAACCCGTGTCCCCTGCATCGGCAGGCGGACTCCCAACCACTGTGCCACCAGGGAAGCCCCTCATGACTAAACTTTTAACTGTATTAACTAAGTATCAATATAAGTTTAGTTTACTGAACTGATTAAACCTGAAATTGACTATACAGCATTTACCGTAATCAAGTGGAGATGGGGACTTTTAATAGAGATAATGTCAATCGTGAGGAAAAAAGTTATATGCATGAATGTGGTTTACTAATTTAAATTAAAAATTCATATAACTCCCCATGTCAAAATATATAACACATTTACCCTTGAAACAACAAATCCCACTTGAAGAAATTTTCCCTGAGAAGATACTCAACTATACAAAAAGAGATATGTGTCCTATATACACACTAACAAACGTGGTGGGGTGGATAGCTGGGGGGAAGCAGCCGCAAGGCACAGGGATATTAGCTCGGGGCTTTGGGACAGCCTGGAGGGGTGGGAGGGGGAGAGTGGGAGGGAGGGAGATGCAGGAGGGAAGACACATGGGAGCACATGTATATGTATAGCTGATTCACTTTGTTATAAATCAGAAACTAACACACCATTGTAAAGCAATTATACCCCAATAAAGATGTTAAAAAAAAAAAAAAAAAAAAAAAAGAAAAAAAAAAAAAAAAAAAAAGAGATATGTGTCCTAGCTTGTTCATCATGCATTCATAACAAAAAAGGCATCATTCACAATAAGAAAGGAATGGAGAAAACCAAGGTACCCATAATAAGAAGTTAGTTATGTATTTAACCATAATTCATATATGCAATAATATGCAATGAAGAAATTTAAAAGTATATATATCTATATTTATTCCCATAGAAATCTACATAATCAGTAGATTGAAAGGGGAAAACTGACAGCTCCTCCCCATATATGAAGTAGTACCTTTTCATTCTTCCCTAATAAACAAATCTACAATATCCACTTGGCCATAGTTCAGTGCTCATTTCCCTATTATGGTCATGGTATGCTTATCAGCATCCTTGCTAACAGTGTCATTGCGATGCCTCATGAGACCATCTCTCCTTTCTTCACATTTAGCAGCAGCAGGAATTTTGTCCTGCCAGAAAGAGGGCAGGGGTGAGGAAACCACATGTGCTAAGAGGACAGTTTTCAACACCTAAGGTGGCCCTACCCATAAGTATAGGATTCAAGGTAATGGATTTCACAGCCCACCTCTTAACTGGTGATACTCCCTTGAGTTCCTGTCTTGGATATTTTTCCTTTTCATTTTAAATACTCTATTTGAGTGGTCTTATTCACAACGTGTCTTAGGTACACACACCCAGAAAGAAACCTTGAGATGAGAATTTGTGTGCTAGTGATTCATTAGAGAAATGCTTCCCAGGGAGACCAGTAAGGGAGTGGGGAAGCAGGACAGGAAATGGATCAAGTCAAGCAAAGTGCAATTGAGGGCAAAGTCCTGGAGGGCAACTTACATCTCACAGTTTGCCCCAACTGGAGGCAAGAGAGCTGGGCTTTGGTACTCCAGTACCACTTGATCAATGGCTAAGGTCTGCCCCTTGGCAGTGAAACAACCAGAGGCTTCCAGCTCTCTGAGCCTGCAGACAAAGCAGCCACAGTTCCTAAGGGCAGCTCTCCACAGGTACAAGCCACCAGATACAAGACCGTATGGAAGATGGGGTGGGGGGATGCTGGCTAGAAAATAGAAAATGCAAAAGGGATCCCAGAGGATCTGTGTGCAAAATGTCAGTGTCCACTATAACACCTACAGCTTCAACCAGTGTGAAAAATTCCAAATCTGTATCATTACTGCAGACCTCGCCCTTGAACTCCAGACCTATACACCTTACTACCTGTTGGACCTCTTTCTTGTCAACCAGGCTTCCCAAACACACCTTGTCCAAAACTGGGCTCACATCCTTATCCTCATGCATTGCTTTTCTCAGTGGATGCCACCTTCATACCCTCAATGGGCCAATCTAGAAAACTCAATTCACCTTGCCAGACACCTCATCCTTTAATTCACCAAGTCCTTGTGATGTTACTTTTTCAATGTATCTCTAATCTATCCTTGACTCCCATACCTTAGTTCCACCTTATTTCTCTTTTCACTGTTCCTTGTTTCCTGTGCCCCCCATAATTCAATCTCCATCACTTTACTGTGGATTATCACTCACAAATTTAAACCTTACTATGTCACTCCTCTGTTTAAAATCTTTCAATGGCTTCTCATTTCGCAGGTTAAAAAACTAAGTACTTGGCATTTCAAATTATATCCATCCTGTTCTAACTCCCATCTAATTTTTCAGACCATTTTATACCCTTAAAATCCTAAACTCAAGACATATGAAACTCTTTGCCGTTTCCCAAAGTTGTCTTGCTCTCTTATTCTTGAGGTAATCAATAAATCAATGAGTACCTATATATTTTAAATACTTAATCCCGACATTACCTCTTCCAAGAGACTTCCTTGGCATTTCCTCCCTTGAGCTGATTAATTTTCCATTTTTGTTCCCCATTGCAACTTGTGTGTACTCTCATGGCAGTATTTATTTACGTCTAGATTATTAGATGCTTAGGTCTTAAAGGAAATAAATATCTTATTCATCCTTGGCCTACCTAGCACACTGCCTGATGTAACAATGTTCTTGTCATTTTTGCCCAACTTCTGGCTGCTTACCCATGATCAGGCAATATATTGCTATATTGAGTACCAGTGATACAAAGATGAGTAAGGCTGGGTCTCTGCTTATACTCTAATAGGGAAGATTTTCAGATATGAGATTTTTCAAATACAATCCTATGATGAGTTCTGAGTTAGGGGTATCCACTGGGTGCTGTGAGTTTCAAAGAGGAACATTTAACCTAACCTAGAGGGTTAGGGAAGGCTTGCTATAGAATATAATGTCTGAGCAGAATTTCAGAGGAGAAATAAAGGTTAGCCTGGCAAAGAAATGGTATTCCTCCCAATGTTTCCATTTCAGCTTAAAGCAGTATTATCAACCAACTGTGTCTTGTCCCTAAATGTCACCAAAGAAACAACCAGCCAACTTGGTACAGGAGTAAAATGATAGGCCTTCCTCACCAGAAGTCTAGGTGATTTTATCACTTTGGTTGGACTGTTTCTGAGCCTCAGTGAAGTTAAATACCAAGTAGGCCTATGCATATATTTAAGAGACTCTCTTTAATGTAAACAGTATCTGAATGAACTTTAGTCCCACTCATCCCAGATTTTATTGGGATTAAGCAACTAGCAGGCAAACTTCACATAGCTGATTTTCCATTGCCTTTTTAAAGGTATCACCAGAGTCCAAAATGTTTGCAAGGTTTTTTTAAAATGTTATTGCAATAGGGTAAATTTTTATTATATATGGAAGCTAATCATTTCAGAGTAAACAACAGATGTTTGCACCCTTATTACTGTTTGGTACTGACATCGATATTAAATGATAATATGAAAACATGTCACAGACGTGAATGATGAATTCAAATGTCAGAAATGGAGGAAAAGAAATGTTTAAAATAGAAAATGTAAGAGTCTTGGGAGAGAAGTAAAACTACGAGCACCTTCTTCAGGCAGAGTGCAATACTACCTTTCCACAGAATAATAAAAACCTGGAAAATTCCAAGGTACATTTCTCTTCAAAGGGTTGTTACTGAAGTATAGGTGATTAAAGTTTTCATTTGATTGATTAAGTAATAGCACCTGGTGAAAAATGCAATTGTATCAAAAATAGTAAGTTTATTAGATATTATGTATGTTTATAGATATATAGATAGCTAGATAGATGTTCTCATGTTGTATACCATATTTTCTGGACATTGTTTGATATGTTTCAAGAAACCCAACTTAACATATTTAGATATTAAGTGAGTTACCGTACATACAGTTGCAAATGATCTTCTTAATTTAAATTACCATTATTCAGTGTTTTCTGAGGATTAACCTGATTATGCTAAAACATGTACCTATCAAAACAGGCTAGATTTCACCCAGTAAAAACCATTACTAATTTTTTTATTCATGGGTTTTAAAATATTGGGTGCATTTCACTAAATGAAATGTTCTCTTTTTTTCTAGTCATTAGCTCAAAGTGATCAAGATTGATGAAATGGGATATCAAAGGCTTTACCTATACAGATGAGTTCTGTCTCCTTTGAGTGAAGCACAGGCTCTGTGAAAGCAGGCATCTTGTCTGTCTTGTTGAGTTCTGGGTCCTCAGTGCCTATGATAAGGCTCATAACTGTGAAGATGCATGATATATATTTGTTGAATAAATAAGTATGGAATGAACAAATGAGTGAATGAATGACTAATAAAAGTATTCAGAGTTTTTAAGTTTCCATTAAATTGATATCACCTTGAGCACAGTTTTGAAACTTTCAAGTATATTGTAAATCTTAAGTATAATGTCTGTAATAAAATTTGAAGAAAGCTGAGCTCACATTCATTTTTGTTCTCTACACAGAGATTAACAGGCATTGGTTACAGCCTCCTGTTGGCCACGAAGGAAAGCCAGGGAGGAAGTTGGCCCATCTTCCCCACCATAACCATTGATTATTGAGCCAGACTTCTTTAAAGTAGACTGTGCAAAACCAGAATTGTTTATTTCCCAAGAGAATAGGAATGATGAAGTGACTTAACTTTGCAGTATAAAGGAATCATTACTGCTGGTGGGAGGTTGTGATCCTTACCCAGAAAAATGAGGTCCAGATCTAAGGCTTGATGTCTTCTCCACGTGCTTCTGTGTTTCCTCAGATTTTGGACTCTACTCTTAACCTGAAAATATATGTCCTTGGTCATAACAGAAACCATGGAAAAAAGTGGCTGAATCTTTCCAATTCCATGTCTTATGTAGTTGTTAATTTAGGCTCTAGAAGAAGAGCACACGGCTTGAATCTCAACTTGAACTCTTAGGAGCTTGAACTCTGAGAAACTCTTACTTTAGGTAAGTTCCATAACTTTCTCACACCTTAGCACCTGTGAAAATGGGACCAGGGATAGTTTCCCTTCACGGGGTTGTTATGAGAATACTCAGTGATCAGTATACAAGAGGTATGTGTGCTATAGCAGCAGCAAAAGAGCATATGACAATCATTGCTCGGCCATGATGGACTCATGTAGAGAGAAGCAAACCTCTTTCCTTGAAGGTCCCACACTGGCTGGTGCAGAATCAGGATGCTAAAGCCGAGGCTGTTAAAATAAGCAAGGATATCTTTCACGTGTTAGAAATTAAGGGGAAAGCATCTAAAATGTACTATCCCCCTATGGTATGTCATGCACTTACCACGTGGTTCTTAATGTAAACATCACAACAAATCTAAAGCTCAGTATCATTTTCCAATTTTCAACCACATACAGGCATATGGGGCTGGGAGAGGTCCAGTAACGTGCCAATCTCACAATCCTGGTAAGTGGCAAAGCTGGGACTCAAACCCAGGTCTGAGTCCATAGTCCATATTGTTTGAATAATGTCCTGGTGCTGCTTCTAGTCCTGGACCTCTCACGCAGGGCCCTCCCCACGCACACACTGTCGTAGCTACTGGAGTAAAACACTCCTGGCAACTATGAGAACAGAAGCGCGCAGCCCCAGCACTCCTCCACCCCACCATTTACCAGTAGTAAAGCTGACCATCTGAACTCCATCCACCTGCTTCTAATACCTCTCTTTTAATTGAGTCTAAACTTAGGAGAGGTTGTTATTTATTGGCCTCCTCTACAACCCTAAGCACAACTAACTGGAATGGGAAACTTGGTAGAGAGGGACTAGATCTGACTTGGAAAAAAAAAGGCAGTAATTGCTGGCATACTTGGAACATATCAAATAAATCCTGCTTTTACTACTGAATGGCTCATTAGATGGGTTAATTAGTTGATTTTTTTTTCAGATAGCTTTGTGTGCAAGATAAATTTTCTAATCCTTTCTATGTAGGCAACTTTGCTTTGGAGGATGTAAGGAGTGTTGTAGCAAGAGTGTTAGAGTTAAAGATGGATTTTTGACACTGCAAGTGACCTATTGCATGACCTCTGGCAAGAGCTACGTGAACAGTAAAAACCAAAAGATATTGTTGATTGAGTTATCATCCTTCTGACTCGCTTTTTAAATCTGAATGTATATAGACTTTTGAGATTTTTGGAACAGAGAAGCTGAATGACTTCTGTATATCCTATTCCAAATGCATTAATTTTAATGAGACTGAATTAGGTCTATTAAATTTCTTACCACCTTTCTTTTGATAGAAAATACCCTTCTGTTGCATTTACTCTATTCATAATATATTCTGATATTCATCTGCTCTTCTTTCTATTAATATTTCATTCAAATTACAAGGTGACATCATTGTTTACATACTAGTATTTAAACATGTTTCCTGGGGAATATTTTCCCTTTTTATTGTTTAAACAAGGTAATAAGCAGATGAATTTAAATTCAAGCTGAAGATAACTTTTATATACATGTTTTTATTCCACTGACTGCCATATACAACCCAAGATAAATATAACCCCCAAATTCAAAATTCAAAGTATAAGTGGACAGAAGAATATTTATTCTCCGTGAAGTCTAGTTGAGCCTTTGTACGAATTCAAGTATAGTATTCATGAAATTTTCTGCATAGAAAATGAGAGGTGAATTTGACATTCAAAAGTAATCTTAACCCCTGCACCCCCCAACTATTTTCACAATAATTTCTGCAAAGCATAAGAGGCTTGAGGGACACTTTTTAAAATGGCAATTTATTTCCTGACTCTTTTTCAGAATTAAGATAAAATTGTGAAAATAAACACTGGAAGTCTGCAAGTTGAAACTTACCCATTGACAAATAACATACATGTCTCCATTGTCAAAAATGTGTTTAAAAAGGAAGAGCTTAACGGTGTCTCATTTTAGCAACCCAGATGTTTGTTGTCAGCTTATCCTATTATTATTAATAGGAATCTAATTGATATCAATTCCTCAACAACTAGGTTAGCGCTTTCTCACTGTTTAACTTTTTCTCTATAGTTGCCACATTTAACTGTTTTTAAAATTCCCTCCAGTCAAATTCTACATGACCTTCTCATCTGTAAAGGTAAGCTGTAAAGATAGCAACTTTGTTTAGAAATACATTTTACCAAGCTTAAATGCTATTGCAGTCTCATCAGCTAGCAAAGGGCAAGCCACACTTCATTTTTTAGATAGCTCACATTGTTTTCCATAATGTAATGACTGGAGCTTGGGATGTTTAAATGGTACTTCACGGTGCAGACGTGGTCTAAACTTCTTCGTGATTATACATATGCTATTCTGTGGTGCACGCTAATCTCTTCTGCCTTGGGTGTTTTAACAAAATGGCTGAAATTTTCAGCCATTATGGATGAGTTATTCAGCAAATCTGTAAAAGCAATTCCACTTGACAAGCCTATAGTACTACGTTAAGTGATTGAATCTCTTTGATTCCACAATAGCAAGGTCCTTATTATTCCTGCAGGAATTTTACAAGTTCTAAGAATATTTCCAAAATGCCACTAGCCACGGTGCCAAAGAGAGACAGGCAATTCAGTCAGAACTATACTAGCTTGATTTAGCGAACCCAGTTAGAGCAATGATTTCTTTTAAAAGAGAAAATAAAAATACTATTTGTTATACTTTATATTCAAATGCATTGATCTTTTATTAGATTGTCTTGAAGTTCTATCCATAACATGGCATTCCTTTCTTGCTTAAATTTATTTTCAAGTAAATGAAGTCACAAAATTGGTGAGGTCATGAAACTTATTTATCTGAAATACTGAATTGTGTACATCCCTTAAGGGCAAAGGGATGTTTTTTGCCCTGAGGGTATTAGTCATGGTCCATAGTTCGTGGGAAAAACTAAGGAAGTCTCAAAATTGTGTTCCTATTATTTCCATTTCTCTAAGACTTTGTTTGAATTCCAAAGTGAATTTTCTATTATCCCATTGTACATTGCATAGGAGGGTACCAACCAACAGCCTTTGGGGTGCAACACCTGCAGTTGCATTCAAAGGCATGACTTTTCCAAGCAGTTTGTGAGCTGGCCTGCATTGTCCCCAAAAGGATAAAGGCCTAGGTTTTTTACCTGACTGGCAGAAGCATTCCAGCACCACGAAAGGACTCTAAACATTGTTTTGTAAGTAATGAGTCCTGCTGGTTTCATCCTGCAAGACATTGAAATCCCACAGGGAAAATGTGGTTAGAAATAAAACAGAAGGCTGGGGCCTTTAATGAGTTTCCTATCCACAGATGCCATCAAGCTTTTATACTATTCATTTTATTTCTACAGCTTCAACAAAGATTCCCAGAGTTGTGGGCCATACTTTTAACACTGAAGTGCACAGAACTTGGCAGAAATCTACACTTCAGAGATAATAACATATCATTCCATGAAATAAAGGAAAAGGCATAATCAAAAAAAGAAGCTAAATATGGAAACCTGTTTTGACAACAAATGAATACAGATGAAGCCAGACAGGAAAGGTGTTATGTATGCATGTTTTTTTTCATGTTTCACATAATTTATGATATTGCAAGAACCTCAAGTTTTCTTTTTTTTTTTTTATCATATCCTTTAAGTCAGATAGATTATTTATACTGCTCTCCATCTTATATCAAGGAAAAATTTCAGACTGGTGCTTTGAAAGAACAGAACAACACTTGCAAAAATCTATCAAAAATATATATGCTCATTCCCCAATTGCATTTTATTAATTATTAGAATTAGGGATTCCTCCAAGCCATTTGGATGTACAACAAAATAAAATCAGACTTTCTGAATTTAAAAAAGAGGAAAAGGGAAAAAGCAATTTTTACTTAGTAGATGAAGCATGGAAATTACCAGTGGAAGCAAATATTCATCAAATATATATTGGTAATAAAGATAACTACTGACTTATAAAAAGTTTCCCTGAATCTTGCACTGGGAGGAAACAACCGGTCTCACCAAATTTTAAATTAAATGACAGGTAAGGGATGTTTTTGGATTTGTAATTATTAAAATCAAAATAAAACAGACTTTTCCAATCTTATGAAACTATCCCTGAGTTTACTTTTCACTTACAAAGATTTTTCATGTATATTCAAACTAGAAAATTTTAGAAGAGATTTAGTAAAGAGCCAAGAATTATGCAGAGACTATACCATAAAAAAAAATCTATCTTTCCAAGAGATTTTTACTTTAAAAAATATTTAGGTTGCCTTTTGACAACTTGATATTGACCCTTGCTGAATTTTGCAAATTGACTTCTGGTGAGCCAAAGATTTTGTATGTATTGGATTTTACTATCTTACCTAGAAAATCATTGCTTAAGTAAATTAATGATAAATCTAATAAATAATTTTCTGAATTATTGTTGATAAAAATAATGTTGAACAGGCTAGTAGAAATTATTCAAATATTTCTACCATTTCAAACTTCTGTCCCAATGCAAATGAAGGAGAGGGTAATAATTCAGGAGACCTATAGAAACTTTTTAAAAAACAGATGTGCAAGACATCTGAGTTGACGAACATTCAAAAACAGAAGCTTGGAGTAGTTCAAAGGTATTCATAGAAAAGAAAAGAAAAACTTTTTGGAGACAGTGAATGGAGAAATCCATAACATCTCTATCTGCAACCCAAATCATGTGTTTTAAATTCTTTAATCTGTAACATTATTTTTGCTAGCCTGATTTTTATAACTAAGAGGCCAATATGACTGAAAACTGCTTTACATTCATATATAAAACCCAGAGGTTAGGACTCTTTCTTCCACTATTTCCACCACCACCTCACACATTTCCTTTTCTTCATTCCATGGATCATAACAACAGCCTTCATTCTTTGAGTGCCTATAATGTGCCAATCAATGCACATTTCAATAAAAGACTTTCTGCAAAATAGATTATTATTCCCATTTTATAGATGAGACTTAGAAAGTTTCCATAAGGAAAGTTTCCCAAGATCATACCACCTTAAAGAAGTTAACCCAGGATTTGAATCAGGTCTTTTTTTTTTTACTGCAAATCCATGATCCTCATATAAAGCATGTTACGTTATATATTTAAATTTTCTTTCATCCTTGTTTTATATTGTGTTTATATCTCTAGTTCCTCTATTAAATCAAATAGACTGTCTTTTTCCAAATGATTTAATCAGTAAATTTAGTCAAAATCATCACATAAATTAATATTAGGAGATTCAACCTTAAGAAATTATGATGGAAGGTATCAATTGAGAAGATTAATTTTTCTTTAATGAATTTTCTAACTTTGGCAGTTCAAATAATTTTAAATTAGTTGAACTATATTTAGTACATAATAATGCTTGAACCAACTGCAATGCCTGAAATTGCATGGTGTATTAAGTAAGAAAACTTGAGAGAACTGACAAGTAGGAATGCTATGATCCCAGCAACAATAGAAAATTGTTAAAAGATACTAGCAACTTGAATAAATTAAAGAGAAACAGTTCCCATGAAAAAACAGACAATGTAGCTATACTATTTTTCTTTTATCAAAATCTTGATGAGGCGTGCATTGCATCTTCATATTAGGCACGTATTTTAAAATATGTGAAAGATTTGATGCTCTCAAAGAATTTTTCCATAGTTGCTTTATTGATTTTGACAGCAAAGTAGTGGTTTGGGGGCTCTCACTTGTTATTTGACTATTTCTTTGGATTTCCAGACAGTTTAATAATTTAATTCTCTCAGAAAAAAAAATAGCATTAGTTTACTATTCTGTTTGTATTATTTTGGTCTACTTCCTAGTATTACTTACCTTACCATGAATTTTAAGTAAAGATACCTTGACATTTTAATTGTACGTGATTTGGAATGTGTTCATTTAGTCAGTTAGCCCATTCATGGTTTTTTTTGTTTTTTTCAGGACAGAAAAGACTTATATTAACCCTTCTGGTTTTAGCAAGTAATGGTTTGAACGAATTTAAATTGATTCACAGATTTTAAAATTAATATACAGGAAAAGTGACTTATTCTTCAATGTGCATTCAACAGAGGCCTCCCTCAGTAACATCACATACAGAATGTATCTGAGGGAAAAGTAACGTCTCATCTTGGTTTTCAATTGGGATTCACATAGTTCAACTTCTTGATTAAGAAATATTAAAATAGGGTTTCATGTTCGTGGATCTGTATGAATTGAAAGAATTAGAGCTGATTTCAAGACTTACAGAGTTTAATTTGGAGGAAAACAGAGACTTGGATCTTGCAAAGTGATCTAAAGGAAATAAATTTCGTGCTCCGCATTTTAACCACCACAGGAATTGGAGTCATTTGGCAAACAGTTAATGTTAAAGTTATGCACACTTTTTTTTATTGTTTGTCATTAACCTTGATTTCGTTTTAAAAAATCATTTCAATTTATCACAAAATGTGAGCTGAAACTGTAGGTCGTTTTGAATCATTTCTGTCCCCACAGGCACATTTTTAAATGAGCAGAATATTGGGAAACTAAAAAGGAATTATATAGGAAATCTGTAAATTATGGAAAATTGTTTTGGAAACACCCTACTATGTACGAAAAATTACATATTTTTAAAACAGGCAGCATTCTAGATACAAATAGATTCTAGGAATCAAATGTTTCAAGTGAAAGTCTCTTAAAGGTTTATAGTTACAATAATGGAAAAAGCAATACACTTATAATTTCTATGCATAATCTATTTGCTACTATCTATTTTGTGTAAGTAAAATAAATAGCAAATTATTTCAGAGGTAAATAACCCTCTTTTAATGCTTAAATTAAGTTATTGGGTAAAGCGAACAAGTTTAAGTGCTAACTAGTATTTTGCATACATACCATATGATGCAAAATAGCACGTGCTTTCTATTTATGTTGGTTACCAATCTTGATATTCAAGGGAAGAGTGTATAAAGTTAACAAGCAATTATTATTTGGCAAATTAGTACTCAACAACCCTGAGTAAATAGGAAGTTTGAAACCTATCTGTTATACAGCTACTTTAATTTGCATAGCACACTGGTGTGTTTGCTTTGCAAATACTTTGCAATGAATCATCATTTGTACTATACAGTCCAAAGAAAAGCAATCAAAATTCACAGCAAGACAATGAAATTAATTATAACTGTTGAATTCTGTGGTGGTAATTCCTCCTCATGCAGGAAGATTAATTGCATTGCACTTTCCTTGCACTCCACTAAATGATCTGATGAATGTATAATCATTTACAGATTTCTCAAATGCTGAAAATTGATTACCTTTGATTAGCTCTGATCTGCACAAAGAGCTCTGACAGAGTATCAGTGAAACATTACAACATTACAGACAAAGTAACAAATGATTTAATTACCAGTGTGCTTATTAATGTTAGATTCCCTGCAGTGATCCTGGCAAATCAGGGGCCTGTAATAGACCTGTGGGTTTCACTGAATTCCATTAGGGTTTAAATAATATTTCTCACTATTTCTCAAATCCTTCTTTTCATGGCTCCTTAATAACTCTAATTAATTTTAATTTGCACCAAAAAAAAAAAAATCCACTGCATCTTTAGAAACTTTTAATTAGCTATAAAATAAAACTCTTCTCCTCCCAAGAAGACATATATGATCAGCTTTGGAGTGGACTCACAAATAAGTTTTCATTAAGGGTAGTTATCTCTCTTTAATATTATTAAATGAAAATCTAAAACAAATGTTGAATTGCACATGTGGTCCAACTCTCCTCTTCTAGCGGCAAACAAAATGAAATTTGTTTAACAAGAACCAAGTGAAAGAACAGTATGGTAAAAAGTTTAGATCGTAGTGTGCTAAGCATCATCATAATACTTTTTTTTTTTTGTCTCAAACGCACACTTTCAACCATTTTGTTAACTATAGTATAGAAAACACACTGATTAAGAAGCTTCAGTGTATGTTGAAAGAGGATTTGAAAATGCAAGAGCAAGAGAACACTGGCCCAGTTAGACACAGAATGTGATGAATAATGTTGGCACAAACAAATCAAGCTTATCTAGGCTTGTACGCGGGAACATTCAGATCACTTTGGATTGGCAGCTTTTAGGGCTTTCCCCAATTTGATGCCATTATATATGACATTAAATTATTGTGAAGCAATGACAATGAAAACCCAGATGATCAGAGGAGTCAAACAGAGCAACTTAAATTAAAATATGTGCCTGCAAGTGTTTCCAGGCAAAGAAAAATTAGAGGGTAGGCAATTAAAAGGTTGTTTAGCACAGAAACGCTGATATACAGACAACTTTATAATAATATTTTTGCACAGTGGCTCCGCAGTTCTGTAGAGACAAGGCAGTGCTGCAGGTGTTTCTGGGTGGCATTTCAAAGCCACTAGCTGTAAAACTTAAGACATGGGGCTATGCAGCCCCCAATGCTAATGAATACATTTATTATGTTCAGTGCTGTCAGCAGCTGAAAAGCTATCCATCACATGGAAACAGCACAGAGTCAGGAGTCTCTTTTTTGTGGAGAAATATTGAAGTCAGATTGTTGATGTCAAAAGTCAAAGTCTAGTTCAGCTATCTGTTTTAGGAATCTGACTGAGACACATTGTGCCTGAGCGCAAACTGATATCTAGCAGAGCTCATTTTAGCAAATGTGTGATTTAGAAGTCAAAAAAACACTCCTACAACCAAACTCATAGCAGGCAGAGGCTGTGGCATGCATGCAGAGTTTTTACATTTTAATATGACACCGTTTGGTAGTGTTTATCATCTGAAATCCAAACCATATCAACTTTCTAGCTACGATATTTAAGATCTGTGTACTTTCAAAAAAAAATATTCACACAGAATAAGAGAATGCATTAAAACACCACCACAATAGCAAAATGATTGGCCTTGCTGGGCTTGGTTTTGTTTTCATTTTTTTCTGCAAATCAAACCACAAGTAGTGAATTCACTTTATTCCCAGTAAAACATAGACACTTACATGGGGCTGAAATGAGATGAGTATTTAATGGTGGCTAAAGTGCAGACACTACTCAAAGCCCCTTTTGGACATATGCACCTCATTACACTCCTGGAACCTCTATTATAATATTACTTACAACATCTAAGTATATATTTTATACATAAAGTAACAAACATCTACAACAGCCAAATGTCGCTGCATTCTTAGAAAATTGGAGTAAAACAGGAAAAAAAAGCAAATTCAGTACGCTCAGGACCTCTTTTTTGCTTATTTTGATCCTCAGCTCACCTTGTTTCAAGATATCCCCCTTCTTTCTTTTTTCACTGGAAAAAAATCTCAAATTAATTCACAATAAAAAGTGAATGAAATGAAATTGGTTTGGGTAGTGCATATTCAATCCTAATAGAATTTTTAAACTAACTTCAAAATAGATGACATAGCTTGGAAACTACAGTTTTATCTGAACAAATCTTGGGAAATCAAAGTGTACATTTCGTGTGTATTTCTTTAAAGGAGGGCTTTGTGCCTCGGAGGCAGCATATGCTCAGAATGCTACTACACTTGCCAGCCTTCCTGTAAATTTGTGGTGTTTAACAAAAAACAAGCACTTTTTTCAATTCAAGTCAGGAAGACTCTTTTATTTTTGCTTATTTCGCCTTCTTTTTTCTTTTCTAGCACAACCCTCAGGGCGCATGATGTAATGGTCAGCACTTGCACGTGGGAGCAAGAAAGCCTTTCCTGAACTGCAAACTTTATTCAATAAAAATGATTGTGCCCCAGCTCTTTTCTCCTCCCAAAGAGGGGAAAACATACAAATATCATGTAGAAAGCTTTAGGAATTCTAAAGACCTCAGTAGGTCTTAGAAACATCAATTATTTTTTTTTTAATAGTACAAGAAAAAGAAGCAACACACACAAAAACGATAGCAGAGATTATTTTTACCCTAACTTGGTTCAATG
This sequence comes from Phocoena phocoena, assembly GCF_963924675.1. Taxonomy (NCBI): domain Eukaryota; kingdom Metazoa; phylum Chordata; class Mammalia; order Artiodactyla; family Phocoenidae; genus Phocoena; species Phocoena phocoena. The sequence continues at coordinate 68,532,969 of NC_089220.1, read as the reverse complement.
ACGCCAGATCAATGACGCCAGATGCAGAATAAGTCTCTATGGCTTGAAGGGTCATGAGTTTGAGTCAAAACTCAACTTCAAGTTAATTGGCTGTCTTTGGGGGCTGCGCAAATTGCAGAGAGACGTATTTGTTTCTGATGGGGAAAGAAGGAATCGCTAATCCAGAGCCTCTGCATCCCCTTGCTATCTTGGCAGGAACTCACTCTCATAAATCAATATCTTAAAAACAGACACTTTTCCTGATAATAAATAAATAAATAATAAATGCAATCATGAGAGATCCTGTTAGAGAGTAAAAGGAGCAAAAGAAAACAAAAATGAAGGGGGGAAATTATTCCTTCCAGATGCATATTTGAAAGCAGTGTTTGTTTGTTAACTCTGAATTTTGCCTATATTACCCAGCAAATCTGCTGACAACCATATGCGTTTAAATAAAACCTGACATCATATCTTAATTTTAATATTTTGCAATGTATAAAGGCATACCCTATAGTTGAATGGCCAGATTTTCTTGTCCTTTTTTATCTTTTTTTTTTTTTAAATCAACTTAAAACTTCTTTGGAATACTAGGCAGGATTATTTCATTTTAAAACTCCTTCCAGATAGATATATCAGCAACCATTTGGAATACTGCTATATATCTGTCAGGGAAAAAAAAATCCACAAAAGAGAAAGAGCCACCATATGGAATTCACTAGATACTAAAGCTCTTGTCCACCCAAATTACACCAGTCCTCACATAATAAGAAGCCATTGCAGAGGCAGTGCTGTATGCCTTCCAGGCAGAGCTCCATAGCCAGCAATTAGTCTATATAGTCAGAGGCCAAAAAACCTTATTGTCTTACTTGCTGTATAATTATCTGTTATGATGAACTGTGATTCTAAGGACTATTGTCTTTAGGCTTGGATCTGTGTGTGGAGTGGTTGTCTGGCTGACACCCAAGAATGGACCTTCCTTTTAGTATCTCTGCCTGAGTGATTTCTCTGGTCTCTTCCTGGCTGGGTAAAACAGAGACTGTTTCTGCATGATTTCTTGGGTTGATGAGAAGCAATTATGCCTTAAATGAAGTCATTCATGTCTGCCATTTTGTTTGCATATTTTCCAGTGTTCACCTGTTATTAAACCTGTCTTTAAACTGTAAGCTAGTTTCAAGTAGACTTTTGTGTCTAACACAGTTTGGTAATCAGAGGAAAACAAAATAGATAAAATGTTTTCTGCACAAATCACTCAAGCAAGAAATCTAATAAAGTGATTAAAATCTAAAATAGCATTTAAGAATTTCCTAGGCATTTTTATTTCTTTGAATTCCCCCCCCATTCCCTGAAAAATGGTAATTGTCTTCGCCGTCTTATTGTGAAAGTTAAAGCAACTTTGTCATCTGTTGAAGGAAAAGGAAAGGGCAGGGAAAGGAGAGGATGTTAAGAAATCTTATTCTCCTTGTCAGATAGTTATTGTTGTTCATTATAATATGAAAATGATATGTTGGCACATGTAATAAAAAGGATATTAGAAATATTTGTTTAAAGTTGATTGTATCTTGTAGGTAATGGGTTCATTAGAAAACATGGATTAAATGTTTAAAGGTACATAATGTAACCAGATGTAATTATTAATTAAAAGTGTATTGTATACACTTGTATACCTTCTGGTCTTTAAATATCTGAAATGCAAATGCCCATAGTAGCTTATAATGCAAGATTAGATGAACTACAGTTTAAAGTCAAAACAGTCATAAAACAAAAATTGAGTTTACTATCAATTTATCTAAGTTAATGCATGTCTTATTAAATGAAGTTTTATTGAACAACTTTTTCCCCTTTTTGGAAATTTTTATATTTAGTCAGCAGTTTATTAGCTATTCTTTGTTAATGGATATATTTTATAGATACAATTAGTTTTAAAAATTAGCCACAGTGGCCAGGCCAGAATGGTTTATTGGATATTTTTCTAACAGTAAATACAAAATGGAATATTGTTAAGCAAATTGGAAATATAATTGATGCTATGATTACTTATATTATTTAATATTATACTCATTCATTTTAGAAAAGAATCATTTTTTTAAAGGATATAGAGAGTAAATTAATTTTAAAACAATTTTATTTTGTCTAAGTTTAAAAAAAATCCAGCTAACCATATGTGTCTGATTTTTGAGTTTCAATGAAATAAGAGAAGACTTGCTGATGGTTTAAAAGTACTTAATTTATCACCACTGAACAGAAAGCATTTCCCCCCTGAAGAGGTTTGTACTAAGGTGACCTCTGCTGTTTAAAAAAAAGGCTTGCAAAAAGCAGTCCCTTTCCTAAAATATTCAGTAATCCTAAATTACAAGGATGCAAGTGAGTACTGCTGTTCTGGAAAGTATTTACTAAATTCATTACTGTTTCGATAATATATGTGATGATTTTTAAGCCTTTTTCCCTCATAGCTGGGAAATTTCCTCTGTCATTTACTTCCTTGCATTTTGCGTATAAATTCTGACTGACTGGGATCTCTGCCATTGAATTTTCTTCTCACTGAAGGGTTTTCTCTGCTCCTGGTGGGGCAAAGTCATGACCCAGAAAAAAATTGATTCATGAATTCTCAGGGTACAAGTAAAGAAGAGAGGAAATATGTCTTGGCTGAGCTCTGACTAGCGACAATTTAAAACCTGTAATTAGTCTGAAATCAAGCTGCAAAAGGAATAATGAATTAAAAATTCATTAATTCAAACTGATATATTAACTTTAACAAACTAGATCCCTTATTATATGGAATCGGTTTGTACGAGCTGTTGTGTTCACTGTTGGAACCTAAATTTCAGTAATTTTTAAGTTATTTAAAGATGGTAGAAAGACCACTAGATTGCATTGCATTGTGCCTTTTCTCTACCTTGATAAACCTAACTTTTATCGGATTTGCTTGGCATTAACACCTCAATCCCGGGTTTTATTTCCACCTTAGTCCTAAATTTCATGTTTGTAAATCCTCATTGTTCTGTGGAGCACATGTTCTTTAGCTATTTCCCCCCTGATGTTTCCAAGACCCCAAGTCCCCTTTAGCTAACTCCCTGACATTTCCATGACCCACACTGCTGAAATGTTATACAGTAATTAATGTTGATCCTAGTACACACTCAGCCTCCAGTACAAATTAGGATGGAAAAGGTTATCATAATATTTTGCTAGTCTATTTGGTAGATCTGAATTGCTCCCTGTGGGGGACAAACAAAAAAGAGAGGTGTTTTAAAGTTAGGCTTTAGAAGAAAGACCGTCTAGGTAGTATGAGTCTTTGAAAATCATTCATATTTTAAACTTTTCATCTGAAAACAATTAATCATCACGTGTCGACATATTGATTCTTAAGTTAGAATCCCTAAGGACCGGTGTGCAAGACTGTCAAGTGGGTCAGTAGGCACTGTCCATGAATTCGGACTAAAACTCTTGTTATCATTGGGTGGAGTTCAAATCCAGGTACAACCAGCAGCTGGAGTTTCTCCAACTGTCAGTAGTGTCTGAAAAACACTAAGAGACTAAATAATTTAGATTACACTATATTGACCTGTATGATTGTTTAAATGAGTAATGCAGCCACTAACTGAAAGAGGTCAACCATCTGTAGAGGAAACACCGAATTTGGTTTCATTTCCAAACAAACTTTTGAAGAGCAAATTGTTTTTTCTGTGGGAGGTAGGGGAAAGTCTGAAGACAGATTAATGACTGCTCCCGCTAAATAAAGGTTAAAGCTTCTGTCATTTATAGAACGCAACTTCAATAGAAAAGAAGTCATAAGGCATCTGGTCCAACTGCCACATAATCAGTATAAATGGGTATTGTTTCGGGTGGGTACAAAAGTAAGTGGCTTTAAGAAGGCAGTATTATTTCATTATATGCCATCATCATTCATTACATATATGTGTGAGTACATGTGTATATGAAGGGAAAAGACTTTGGAAAGACAATCCTGAAGTCAGAATAACGGCATTTTTATAGATAATGGCAAAGTGTTTGTTTTAAATGCAACATTACCTAAACCCTTATCTCTGGAGTTTGGAACAGCTATAAATCAGGATTTGAGATGCATACATTGCACTCCCAGTTTATTTTGAGAAAAAAGTGCCTATTTTAACTAGAGTAACACATACAAATCACACTCTTGGTGTTCAGGCAACTCACATTGAATTAAAGGTTGTAATAATTAAGTGCCCCTACCAACTTCTTCAGACATTACCTTCCAACAGGTTGCTTGCTAGGCAGAGTGGTTTCATTATTGGATTTCTTCCGTGATCCTCTATTCTCCTGCCATTGTACTTTAACAGGCTTCTCCAACCTCTTCATGGTAAACAAATTACAAAAGAAAAGAATGGCAGAGAGGAAAGAGATTAAGACCTGTGTGCCCATGAGCTAACTACGAATTTAATGCCATGAATTAAACAAAAAAAAAGAAAAATATCTCTGCCATTGGTCTTTACTTCCTACACACACACAGGCACACACACACACACAAACACACTAGTTTCTTCTTAAATTGCTTGAGGCCAGGTGTAGATGAATGTATAGTAAACACTTCCCTCAAATGCTTTTGGACACATTGTCCATGCAGTTAACAAAAATACTCTTCAACATTCTTCTTCGCATCATTAGTCATCTGTTCAGCAATAATAAAACTTTTATCATAATAATTCAATATATCAAGAAGATACTTGCACTGCATATGCAAAATGAGCTTTTTAAATGCTCCCTGGTTGTAGTAATACTAATCCAATAAATCTTTATAAATTTGGGCAATATACACATGTTGCTACTAACATGTAATTTTGGTTGCCACCAGTTGATAAAAATGCTAATTGGGAATCTATTATTTTAAAAAAACATTTTCTGAGAGCCTACTGAGAGTTTGGTGCTGTGATGCAGAAATAAATAAAATACAGACACTACTAATAATTTACGTATAATATGATGAAATGGAAAACTCCATTGACTTAACGATAGGCTCATTTCTAAGAACTATGACCAGAACACACAGTCATAATGATATAAGTCCCTGTACCATGTTTTCATGCTCTGAGTTCTGATTTTCACAAGTAAGCACAGGCACTCTCTCTCTCTCTCCCTCTCTCTCCCCTTTTCTCTCTCTCCCTCTCTCTCTCTTTCTCTCTCTCTCTCTCTCTCTCTCTCTCTCTCTCACACACACACACACACACACACACACACACACACACACACACACAGAGGAAGCTTTACACATTCCTTATCTGAGCCAACTTAAAGACAAGGAGAAGAAGTAGAACTTCACATGGTCTTTCTTTGTATCTGTTTGTGAGTTCTACACGCCATCTGCATTTCCCATTCCTACCTCCCTCACATCCCAGAAGTGAAGGTTGCAAAGGGTGGTGATTAGTAAAATGTGATCCAATTGATATGTTTTGAGTAGAAGCCACTATAATGGATATCTTCTTTGTGTCAAAGAAATACCAGGAAAAGATAAAAAACTCAGTAGTAGCTAAGTAAAGGCAAAGTTCAAGTATTTTGTTCAATTTTCCAACATGATGTACCAGTTACATTGACATCTTGACACTTTAATGTCTGCTTATCTATCTTATGGTCCAGACATTTTTATGTTATCTATCACAATATTTATTAGAGAAATTGGAAATAGAAAAAAATATAATTCCAGGTTATTATGTTGTGCTGCATTTTAAAATATTTTCTGGCCTGAAAACAAAATCATATTTTGTTTGAATGCTGCTAATATAATCATTGTTTATTACAACATATATTAAGTCCTTCGCTCAAGCCAGACACTGAACTGAATCCTGGAGATACCTCACAGGAGAGACAAAACCCTGGGGATATAGTACTGAATAAACATACAGTCCCTGCTCTCGTGGAGCTTACATACTAGCTAAAATTATGAAAAGTATTCAACTTCTTTAAGTGAGGAAAAGGCCATTTTTTTTTCAGACAAAAAGAGAGTGGTGGATATATATAATCTAGATCAGCACTGTCCAATATGATAGCCATTAGCCACCTGTGGAAATAGGGAGCTGTTGCAGGTTTTCAGTAGAATATGATCTGACTTTTTTCAAAGATCACTATGGCTTCTCTGTTGAGAACAGAACAAACCTGGTTTATGCAAATTGTCTTGGGATAATTATTAACAGTGCCCTGTTTCGCTCTCAAAGGTTTGGGTCACAAATGTATGGTCACCTGATGGTCTGAGGCTATGGAGGTGACCCAGTAAGACATTGATCTAGGTAGCTTGGACAAGGATGAAGTGAAGTATCAGTGAAGTAAAGCATATAATGCACAGGAAACTGCTATTTTTATTACATAATCCTATGCCTCCTTTTTATTTTTAATTGTGATAAAATACACATAACATAAAAGTCTTCATTTTGACCACTTTTAGGGATGCAGTTCAGTGGCATTAAGTACATTCACATTGTTGTGCAACCATCACCACCATCCATCTGCAGAACTCTTGTCATCATGTAAAACTCAAACTTTGTGTCCATTAAACAATAGCTCCCCATTCTCCCTCCCCTCAAGCCCCTGGCAACCACCATTCTACTTTCTGTTCTATGACTTTGACTACACTAGGTACCTCATATAAATGGAATCGTACAGTATTTGTCTTTTTGTGACTGGCTTATTTCACTTAGCATAATACCCTCAAGGTTCATTTGTGTTGTAGCATGTGTCAGAATTTCCTCCCTTCTTAAGGCTGAATAATATCCCATTATATGTATATACCACGTTTTGTTTATCCATTCATCCATTGATGAACACTTGGGTTGCATCCACCTTTTGGCTATTGTGAATAATGCTGCTATGAATATGGGTGTACAAATATTTCTTCAATATTCTTTTGGGTATATATGCAGAAATAGAATTGCTGAATCATATAGTAACTTTATTTTTAATATTTTGAGAAAACACCATACTGCTTTCCACAGAGTCTGCACCATCCTATGTTTCCACCAACAGTGTACAAGTGTTCTAATTTCTTCCCATCATTCACAACACTTGTTTTCTGGGATTTTCTGATAGTAGCCATCCTGATGGATGTGAGGTGGAATCCTGTGTTTTTTAAAACTCAAGTTGCATTTCCAGATTCAACATAGTGTATTTTCCCAGAATGTCGAATTATTGCAAAGTGTTGGATAAAACATATTTTTGTATTAAAACAAATAGATTTTTGGGAAATTGAATATAGTCTGCGTAAGAATTTCTCATATATATCTGTAAGATAAAGTGTCAGCATGATATTTCTGTCCAATTATGGTCCCTCCCTAGGTCTCCATGGAGTGCCAGTTCACTCTTCTTAGTTGAGGTGACTGGGGAGAAGAGTTTGTGAAGCAGTGGAAAATCTGTTTTAATACTCATAGCAGTTAATGTCAGCTAATACTTGAGTCTATGGTTGACCAAATGTGTGACACACCTGATATGACTTTCAGTCTTTTTACTGGAGGTTGGTTATGGCTGGCATACTAATTGCTGATAACTGTGAAGATCCACAAATAATCTCAGAACTACACTTTTGCTAATCCTTTTGGCCTAATACCTCCCCTTTTTTTGTTTACCAGCTTAACTAGTAATTATTAATATGTCCTAATTTCATTATTTTTTATTGAGAAGCAGAATTACAAAGTAGTTAAAAGAATGGCCTCTGGAAACAAACTGCCTAGATTTTAATTTCAGTTCAGCTTGCTAGCTGGGTGGTCTGAATGACCTCAGGCTACTTACTTATCCTCTCTGTGACTTAGTTACTTCACCTTTAAGATGTCAATACATGTAAAGCACTTTGAGTAGGACTTCAACAAATGTTTTTTATTTTTATTATTATTTTAAATTGTATTTAAACATATATATTTCAACCAAAAGAATAAATGTGTGCTTTCTGATTCATTAACATTAATGTTTACTATGGTTGTGAATATCTACTATATCTACTAATGGATCACTGTGTAAGTAAACAAAGATAAACACAAATTCATACAAAAGGAATCTCCAGGTTTGTCGATCAAAGGCTTTGACTCAATTAGAAAATTCATTTCAATTGGTTTGATTTAGCATTGCTAGAAATTATCTAGATTGAGAGAACATTTCATTTGATTCACCAGCTCTAAATTACCACTGACACAAATCAACTGAAGTGCTTGTCTCACCTAGAAATGTGCTACCGTATAGATATCTTACATTGCTATATTCCACATTAATCTACAAAAGCAGTCTATAAATGCTTACTCCAATGTACTAGCATCTGACTAGCAAAAGGCATTTCCATTCCAAAGACATCATGATACTTCCTAATGTATGCATCCAAAAGAGTCACTGACATTGGGCAAATAAATGGCTACAATAGTTCAGTTCCCCATTGACATGAAATAGTCCATAGCTACCCATCCATTGCTATAAAAGACAATGTGTCATTATTATCAATATATGAACTTAAGGCATCAGAAAGACTACATTTGAATTTAACTAAGAGTTTTTTAATGAGGTGAATATTGTTTTATATGGACATATATTTATTTTTTGTTATTCAGTTTATAGTAGCCCTGAATATGCCCTTACCTGGAAAAAAATTTTGGCAATGAAAAAGGTAGTTACAATAAAATCATTTTTCCCAAATTTAAAAATAAAAACAAAAGCTTTAAGCAATATACTGTTGTCTTTATGCAACCAAGTAGGAGGGAAAAAAATCTACAAACAAAAAATGCCTTAATATAGTATTGTCTTTTGTATTTACCTATGTAGCTATCTTTACTTGTGCTCTTTATTTCTTCCTGTGGATTTAAGTTACTGTCTAGTGTCCATTCATTTCTGCCTAAAGGTCTCTCTATGGTATTCTTTTAGGGCAGGTCTGCTAGCGATAAATTCTCTTGGTTAATTTCTCCTAAATTTTTTAAGGATAGCTTGGTGGATATAAACTTCTCGGTTGACAGTCCTTTCCCTTCAGCACCTTGAATAGGACATTCCTCTTCTTTCTGGACTGTGTAGTCTCTATTGAGAAGTTATCTGTTAATCTCACTGAGGATCCCTTGTACATAAAGAATCACTTCTCTTTGCTTCTTCAAAGATTCATTCTTTGTGTCACATCTTCTTTATCCATTCATCTGTTGATGGACACTTAGGTTGCTTCCATGTCCTGGCTATTGTAAATAGAGCTGCAATGAACATTTTGGTACATGACTCTTTTTGAATTATGTTTTCCTCAGGGTATATGCCCAGTAGTTGTATTGCTGGGTCATATGGTAGTTCTATTTGTAGTTTTTTAAGGAACCTCCATACTGTTCTCCATAGTGGCTGTATCAATTTACATTCCCACCAACAGTGCAAGAGGGTTCCCTTTTCTCCACACCCTCTCCAGAATTTATTGTTTGTAGATTTTTTGATGATGGCCATTCTGACCAGCGTGAGATGATACCTCATTGTAGTTTTGATTTGCATTTCTCTAATGATTAATGATGTTGAGCATTCTTTCATGTGTTTGTTGGCATTCTGTATATCTTCTTTGGAGAAATGTCTATTTAGGTCTTCTGTCCATTTTTGGATTGGGTTGTTTGTTTTTTGATATTGAGATGTATGAGCTGCTTGTAAATTTTGGAGATTAATCCTTTGTCAGGTTCTTCATTGGCAAATATTTTCTCCCATTCTGAGGGCTGTCTTTTCATCTTGTTTATGGTTTCCTTTGCTGTGCAAAAGCTTTAAAGTTTCCTTAGGTCCCATTTGTTTATTTTTGGTTTTATTTCCATTTCTCTAGGAGGTGGGTCAAAAAGGATCTTGCTGTGATTTATGTCATAGAGTGATCTGCCTATGTTTTCCTCTAAGACTTGGATAATGTCTGGCCTTACATTTAGGTCTTTAGTCCATTTTGAGTTTATTTTTGTGTATGGTGTTGTGGCACATATATACAATGGAATATTACTCAGCCATAAAAAGAAATGAAATTGAGTTATTTGTAGTGAGGTGGATGGACTTGGAGTCTGTCATACAGAATGAAATAAGTCAGAAAGAGAAAAACAAATACCATATGCTAACACATATATATGGAATCTAAAAAACAAACCAAAAAAATGGTCATGAAGAACCTAGGGGCAAGACGGGAATAAAGATGCAGACCTACTAGAGAATGGACTTGAGGACATGGGGAGGGGGAAGGGTAAGCTGGGACAAAGTGAGAGAGTGTCATGGACATATATACACTACCAAATGTAAAATAGATAGCTGGTGGGAAGTAGCCACATAGCACAGGGAGATCAGCTCTGTGTTTTGTAACCAACCAGAGGGATGGGGCAGGGAGGGTGGGAGGGAGTGAGACACAAGAGGAAAGAGATATGGGGATATATGTATATGTATAACTGATTCACTTTGTTATAAAGCAGAAACTAACACACCATTGTAAAGCAATTATACTCCAATAAAGATGTTAAAAAAAAAAGATTCATTCTTTGTTTTTGGCTTTTGATAGTTTGATTATAATGCATCTGGGTGTGGACCTCTGAGTTTATCTTACTTGGAATTTATTGAGCTTCTTCAATATGCAGACGTTTGGGAAGTTTTTGGCAAAGTTTATTTTCAAGTAGTCTTTTGTTTCTTTCTTTCTCTCCTCTCCTTCTGGGACTCCCATTATGTGTATGTTGGTCCCACAGGTCTCTGAGGCTCTGTTCATTTCTTTCATTCATTTTTTTCTGTTCTTCAGACTGAATAACCTCAATTGACCTATCTTCAAGTTCATTGGCTTTCATTTCTGCTAGCTCAAATCTGCTACTGAGCCCTTTAGTGAATTTTTCATTTCAGTTATCATACTTTTCAATTCCAGAATTTCTAATTGTGTCTTTTTTATATAATTTCTATATTTTTATTGACATTTTCTATTTGGTGAGACACATTATAACACTTTTTTTTAGTTCTTTAGATATAGTTTCCTTTAGTCTTTTGGACATATTTTAAATCACTGACTTAAAGGCTTTGTATAGTAAGTCCACCATCTGAACTACTTCAGCGGCAGTTTTATGGATTGCTTTTATTCCTGTGATAGGCCATATTTTCTTGTTTCTTCACATGTCTCAAATTTTTGTTGTTGTTGTTGTTCAAAACTAGACATTTAAAAGAAAATAATGTGACAACTCTAGAAATCAGGTTCCCAACCCCAGGGTTCATTGTGGCTGCTGCTGATAATATTTCTTCATTTAGTGACTTTTCTGAACTAATTGTAATTTTGGAAAGTCTGTATTCTTTGTTGTGTGTGATCACTGAAGTTATTGCTTAGTCAGCTTAACTTAGTAGTCACCTAATGATTAGAAAGAGATTTTCTTAAATTCTTGAAAACATTAAGTTTTTAGCCTTTGCTGAGGTTCTCTATGCACATATTGAGGCATCCCTTCAATGTCCGGGTGGTCAGTTTACATCTCTGCTTTAGCCTTCATCTCCTGCCTTCACAGGCATCAAGGTCAACCATAGGTGAGCACTTAGGGCCTTCTCAGAGCTTTCCTGGGTATTCACAGAATCCTGGGGATGTGCACACCTCTGAACATGCATGGCCTTCTAGATTCTCAGGAATATGTAGGAGCCTTTCAAAGTCCCCTATGGACATCTCATTCCCTAGCATTCTGGGGTCATCTTCTTGTTTGCTCCAACTGTTATTGCTGCCTTAGACAGGGGTGATGTTAAACAATTTCAATTGATAGTTTTCCCTCAGGTAAAAATGCTGTTTTCATTGAGTGATCTCTGAGTTGGGTCAAGTAAAAGCATGCTCTGCAACTGGAGATTTCCAGAGAACTACTGAACAAGTCAACTGATGACAATTCTCTGAAAATGAGGCTTTAAAAAGTCTCCAACTCATTGTGATCCTTCCAGTGGCTGCTAACCTGCTTACTTTCATGATTTTGGGGCTGTTGTTTTGCAAGGCTACTCCAGATCTGGGGAGAAGGTGGTGGAATCAGGGCATGTTAAAATACCACAAACCTTGCTGTTCTTAGTGAGATTCAACCATTTTTCTTGAATAAATGCTCCTTGAATGATTGCAGGTTTGAGGTATTTTCCAGAGTCCTGAAAAAGTTATCTTGACTATTTTGCAGATATTCCCATTCAGTTACATAGGAGTAAAATTTTGAAGTTGCTATTCTGCCATTCCTATTGATGTCCAGCCAAAGTCCTTGATATTTAAACAACAAGCTACTTATGACCTTTAAAGAAAATTTCAATAGATGATTTGGAATGTTTACCTCTTTAATTCCTTTTAAACCAACTCAAGTAATTGTTGTTGAAGCCCTTTGAGTCCTAGGGCTTGTGAGTAGCTTTGCAATATGCTCTAGGTCCAGTGGACTGACTCAAATTAAAGAGAGATAAAACAATACAATTATTAATAATCTATGACTAATAAAGAAGCATATTTGATCCAGAGAAATAATGACCTTTTGTTTTATTATTAATATTAGCACTGGTCACTATAGGTGTTGCAGTGGTGATTTCAGGGAGGAGATTACATCGGGTAAATTAAAAATGCATCAGAGATAGCACTTCTTAATTAATTATTGTGACTCTGAGCTTTAGGGGCAGTTCGGTCAGAAAGAAGGAAGAGAAAGACCTGAGTCACTGGGATTCTCCAGTGGACATGCTAGGAAACTCGCAGAGTACTTTGTGTTCAACAGTATGGTATCTTTTCTTCCCTAAACTATGTTTACAATGAAACCCATAGTCATATTATGAAATATTTTAAGTAGCACTACAGAAATGTCATGGTATAGGCTGAATTACCCTTTGCCTGTCTCTTCAAATCTTTACATTTTACAAGTTTTTGCCTTGTTATTGCTAACTCATAACATTCCTGATATCAACTCTACTAAAATTGAAATTTGTGTTGCCAGTATTAAAGAATCCAATCAAGTATTTAATTTCTTAGAAATGAGTTTAACTACTAACTTTTGCTAGTTTAGTTGATGATTTTGGCATAATTCAAAGTCAAACATTTCAAAGGTATAACACTATAGCCCCATCATGGCTGAGGTAGATGGCTTACTCAAAGTTGCAGGGTAAAATGATTTCTGCCATGCACTTTGATGCATAACTGTAAGATTTCATTTAATACTTTTTCAGGAATTTGAGTAGCTCACAAGCAGCTTCTTAAAGAAAAAGACTAGCCCTGAGGGTTGGCATCTTTCAACTCCTCTGTGCAGGAGGAAGCTCTTCTCTACAAATAGAAATCAGTCTGACTTCCTGAAGGTGTAACAACATGTGAAACTCACAGGCACTCATCTGAGACAATAGGAGTCCTCAATTACATGGTACTAATTATGTGTCATATATGTATTAAATCCTTCCTTAAACCCTAAGGTACTCCCTATTGTTAATCCCATTTTATAGAAGATGCTAAGGCAGCAACTAAAAAGAGAGTGGATTTTGCATTTGGACCTCAACATTTTGTTTCTACATCTGTACTTTATACTGCTACATTAAACATCTGAGAGATAAACATGTTTACTCCTAATACAGAATCTGTATTTAAAATGTGCTTTGTTAATGACATAATTCTCAGTAGAGAGGACACATTTCCATATCTAGTTTTCATTCCAAAGGTCAAAGAAGCAGTACATATACAAAGAAAAGAGAATGTTTAAAGGAATGTGTGGATCATATGTCTAATAGACTGAGAACCACCTCACAGCAAATTAAATCAGAAAGCAGTAAGCTTAGACCACATTATCTAAGCTTCCCACCATAATAGATTTATTAAGTAATTTATAAATTATTTATTAAAAATACAAATAAAATTATTTTAAATAATTTATATATTACTAAGATTTTGATATGATGCCCCTGATTTTTACCAAGAGTCTAAGAGGAAAAACCATATAAAACTATCATTGGAAATACCTTCTACATATTTTATTCAATGTCCATTATAAATTTTTTTTAGAATTTAGTAACAAATAATGTCTTCCTTTGAAGAAGCAATCTATATCTTCTACAAGATATTAAGATTTATGAAATCCATCCTCCTTTCCTTGTTATTGGCTGCCAGGAATCTCTGAGCTAAGTATAAGACTTAATCACAGTTAATGTATTTGCTCTTGAAATAGTATATTTTCTACCTTTTGAAAAATCTTTCTCTATTCTAAAAGCATTTTTGTATACACATGTTTTTGTAAGTTTCTCCAACCCCATCCTAGGAGCAAGCAGGTGATTCTTTTTAATACCTTATTGAGAAAATGTCTTTCTCAAAATTAAGGTTATCATTGTTTCCCTGTGAGCTAATTCTGAAGTTCTTTAAAAGCCACAAACACTAATTCAAAGAGGATTATCAGCAATAATTTTAAAATCTCATTTCATATCACCATATCAACAAAGCTAAAGGAAATGGGACTGATGAATTCTAGACTTATTACTTCTGCAAACCACTTCCCTCAAGCACACAAAGCAAGAAGTACCTATGGCCTTGTCTTCATATTCATCTTCCACTGGACCTCAGGTAATGTTCTCCCATACAGTTTCAGATTTGAGTGTTACACGCTAACGGGTCCAATGCCAGAACTGTACCAGAAATACCTCACCACTTTATATATATATATAAAATATGTGCATTTATATGGGTGTATTAAAGGATAGGGATATAAACTGTCTTCTGTTTAATGGTCTCTTCTCTTTTGGAAAATAAATGAGAATTTAATTAACTTAAATTCTTTGTACTTCTTGTACTTACTCTTATTTTAAGAAAATACTCTGATTGGTGTCAAACATGCATGTTATCTTAATTTCTATGCCAGATGCTCTTAATATTGATTGCTCTCTTTCCTTTCTCATTCCCTTTACTTAGCTCAGATTGGAATTTTCATGATTTTCTCGATGCTATCACAATATTTTACTTGTATGTCTATTTGTGAACATATCCATTTTCCCACCTAGGTTTCTAGATTTCTTTAAGACCAAAATGTGTACCTTTGTATTTTTCCACAGTCTGACTCTAAGCCTTGTACGCAGTAATTCTTAAGTAAATACAGATAGCTTTTGCTGGATTAGGACTACTGGCAGAAGGATTTTGTGGAGTGGATTATGCAATATAATTTTCCTTTACTTAATATAAAATGGTGAGGCTGGTCTCATCCTTATACTAGGAAATAAGGTACTAGCAGTCATATAGTACAGCAATTAAGAGTGTCAGCTCTAGAGCTAGATTGTGTGGATCTGAAATCCTGGCTATTCACCTCTTCTCAATATCCTCATCTGTCAAAGGTGATAATAATTGGACATACCTCACAGGGTGTCAAGACTATAAATTAGCTAATACATTGCAGAGTAATTAGTGCTTATACAAATTAAACTTTAGCAATGCAAATAAACAGGAAAACCTAGAAATTCTGACTGGAGAATCAAGAAAGTCATGGTTAAAAGGGTAAGTAATTTTTAAGTTAGAATTTGGTATCCGGAATTTCATTAGTACTTTATAGGTCAGTGAGCTGCTGTGATACATCAACACGGATATTATAACTTTTCAGAAACACTTTTCTTATATAAGACATTACCAATATTGAAAAAATCTTGTCTAATAATTTTGTCAGAAGAATTATTCTTATTTTACTAATTATACAATTTTGGAAAATACTGTGTTGTAACTAATATAGAAAAAATAACTTTTGCATCATTTTTGTCTCTCCTATGAGATTTATTCTAGAACATCTTTTAGAAAAACTTCATTCTCATAACGTGGGCAAAAACTTAGATTCTGGGGTAATCAACTATCTTAAAACAGATCACTAAGCCTTCAGAGTCCAGGACTGAATAACATACTTGTCTCTCTTTTGTAAAACAAAATGAAACACACATTTACGAAATGAAACTGCTAAGAATGAGTCGTTGCATACGTAACAAGCGCTCATTCATTCACCTGTCTAGTACGTGTTCTGATAATTCCCATGAAGGAAGAACAAGGTGCTTTAGAAGTTGTAACCAATAAAGTTTTACTCTATGTCAAGAGCACTCATAACTGAAAATTCAAGCTTGTAACTCTCTGTCTTCATATCTGTATTTGGATCCTTATATTTTCAAGCTTAAAGTAAACCTAAATCAAAATTTTATTGGGAACAAATAAGCAAATATTTATTATCAAAATTCCTTCTCCAAAATATTCCTTTGATTCTTATTTATAAATTCTGTACTTTATTAATCACCCAAACTTTTATTATTAAATAAATATTAATAAAAAAGTCATTTTTGTGTCTTTGATTTTGTAATATAGTCTTTGTAAAAGAAAAATAATTGTCCATTATCATGAAAAAAGAATTTCTATGTTTACTTTCTCCCATACCTACTCATTCTAAGAACTGAAGAAGTCAATATAAATCTTGGTAGTGGAAACATGAATTAATGCTTTACGATCCTTTATACTTTTGTGCTTCTCAAAAATATTCGATATGCCAAGATATGGAAGCAACCCAAGTGCCCACCAATGGTTGAATGGATAAAGAAGATGTGGTGTATATACATACAATGAAATATCACTGAGCTATAAAAAAAGATGAAATCTTGCCATTTGAGATAATGTGAATGGACCTAGAGAGTATTATGCTAAGTGAAATAAGTCAGACAGAAAAAAACAAATATTGTACGATTTCACTCATATGTGGAATCTATAAAATAAAACAAATAAGCAAACATAACAAAACAGAAATAGAGTTATAGATACAGAGAACAAACAGGTGGTTGCCAGAAGTGGGGCAGGGGAGGAAAGAAATAGGTGATGGAGATTAAGAGGTACAAACTTCCAGTTGTAAAGTAAATGAGCAATGGGTATGAAATGTACAGTGTGGGGAATATAGTCAATAACTATGTAATACCTTTGTGTGCTGACATATTGTAAGTAGACTTATCGTGGTGATCATTTTGAAATGTGTAGAAATATCAAATCATATTGTTGTATAATAGGAACTAACATAGTATTATAGGTCAATTATACTTCAAAAATAAAAAAACAAACTAATAGAAAAAGGAGATCAGATGTGTGGTTACCAGAGGCAGGGGGTGGGGAGAGGAGGAATTGGATAAAGACAGTCAAAAGGTATATATATTTTTTCATAACTTATATATTCATAACCTATATATTTATTCATAACCTAAAATTTTTAATTTGGGGGAAAGCCAATTTAATACTATAATTAAGAAATTCTTAAACATAGTAAACTATGCAAGTTAATTCTCACACAATTAAATATAGTAAGGTTTTTTTATTTAGCATGTGTCATTATTATTCATTATATTTGTTCACTAAAAATGAAATGGTCAGAAAGGGAAATAACCTCATGACAATTTAAAAACTCATATCCATGACAGATTTGTCTTATAATGTTTTACTTCATACTAGGGAGTTTAAGCCTTGGCATTCACAATGTACCACCTTATGAGCCTTGCACAGAACCTTCAGTCAGATTTTATTACATTTAATATGGAGCTCCAGTCATTATCCCAACAGTCAAGTCTGCATTTGAAATTTGGACTGTACATTACACATTGGCAGTAGATGTTCCCATATTTTAAAATAACAGGAATAAAGTTGTGATTTCTTTTAGTTTCTCTTAGTGATTGTTAGTTTGTGAGTTGGTATGGAATTAATGACAGGCTATCTTCATGTGCACTTTTTAACTGAGGATTTTAAAGGACTAGAAGATTAACAGATATCAAGGGAATTTAAGAGATTGATTTTGAAAGTCATTTAAATTAACAACAAATAGAAAGACCCCAACTAGCCAAAGTAATCCTGAGAAGTTAAAACAGCTGGAGGAGTCAGACTCCCTGACTTCAGACAATACTACAAAGCTACAGTAATCAAAACAGTATGGTACTGGCACAAAAACAGAAACATAGATTAAGGGAACAGGATAGAAAGCCCAGAAATAAACCCACACATCTATGGTTAATTAATCTTCGACAAAGGAGGCAGGAATATACAATGGAGAAAAGAGAGTCTCTTCAGCAAGTGGTTGGGTGTTGACAGCCACATGTAAATCAATGAAGTTAGAAACTCCCTCACACCATACACAAAAATAAACTCAAAATGGATCAAAGACTTAAATGTAAGGCCAGACACTATAAAACTCTTAGAGGAAAACATAGGCAGAACACTCTTTGACATAAATCACAGCATAAATCACTCTGACATAAATCACACAAACATAGGCAGAACACTTTTGGCATAATCACAGCAATATCTTTTTTGATCCACCACCCAGAGTAATAAAAATAAAGAAATGGGACTTAATTAAACTTAAAAGCTTCTGCACAGCAAAGGAAATCATAAACAAAATGAAAAGACAACCCACAGAATAGGAGAAAATATTTGCAAATGAAGCAACAGACAAAGGATTAGTCTCCAAAATATACAAATAGCTCATGCAGCTCAATATCAAAAAAACAAACAACCCAATCAAAAAATGGGCAGAAGACCTAAAAAGACATTTCTCCAAAGAATATATACTGATGGCTAACAGTCACATGAAAAGATGCTCAAAATCACTAGTTATTAGAGAAATGCAAATCAAAACTACAATGAGGTATCACCTCACACCAGTCAGAATGGCCATCATCAAAAAGTCTACAAACAATAAATGCTGGAGAGGGTGTGGAGAAAAGGGAACCCTCCTACACTGTTGGTGGGAATGTAAATTGGTACAACCACTACGGATAACAGTATGGAGGTTCCTTAAAAAACTAAAAATAGAACTACCATATGATCCAGCAATCCCACTCCTGGGCATATATCCAGAGAAAACCATAATCTGAAAAGACACACGTACCCCAATGTTCACTGCAGCACTATTTACAATCGCCAACACATGGAAGCAAGCATCAACAGAGGAGTGGATAAAGATGTGGTACATATATACACTGGAATATTACTCAGCCATAAAAAAGAATGAAATAATACCATTTGTAGCAATATGAATGGACCTAGATATTATCATACTAAGCAAAGTAAGTCAGAGAAAGAAAAATATCATATAATATCACTCATATGTGGAATCTAATTTTAAAAAATGGTACAAATGAGTTTACTCACAAAACAGAAACAAACTTACAGATATCAACAACAAGCTTATGGTTACCAAAGGGGAAATATGGTGGGGAGGGATAAATCGGGAGCTTGGGATGAACATACACACACTACTATATATAAGATAGATATCCAACAAGGATCTACTGTGTAGCACAGGGAACTCTACTCAATATTTTGTAATAACCTATATGAGAAAAGAATCTAAAAAAGAATAAATATATGTGTATGTATAACTGAATCACTTTGCTGTACACGTGAAACACAACATTGTAAATCAACTATACTTCAATAAAATCAAAATTAAAACAACAACAACAACAAATAGAAGGTTTTCTTTTAAAACCATGTTAATAGCTGGGTGCTACTGAATGAAAAATAACAAACACAAAAGGAAGTTTTTTTAAATACTAATATTAGAGGTCAAAAAACAGATGATACTGAGTTCTAAAATAGTGTGCTAATTTATCTTTATAAAATGTGAAGTGGACAGGCTTGATTAGTGAAATGATTAATTTTTCTAAACCTTTAGTTCTTTCCCACAAATATGTTAAAGTTATAAAAGAAGGCTGGAGACAATAAGCCAGACTTGTTTGAAGAGACTGACAATTTAAATGTGAATAAGGGTCTATCACTCAATAACAAGGCAAATGACAGGAAGAAATACAACTAAAAATGCCAGGATTTCAGATATCTTTAAGAATCTACCATAGAGATATGTTTGATTGTGAACAAATACACCTGTGAAAACAATATGCCTATGTTTTTTCAAAAATAGTTGCATATATAAAAAACCTTTATACCAAATTATGAAAGCTTAAAAGACAATATTAGATATTTTAAAATAGTCTAAAAACAATGGAAAAAGTAAAAATCATATATTATTTTCTTCTAGTGTACTTGTACGTTAAAATAAAGAATTTTCATTTCCATGGGTAAACAAATAGAACCAAAGTGTTGAGATCGTGTGTTTATACATACATTCAATATTCATAATCATACATGTACATACAATGTATACTATGTATGATAATTTTTTTAAAATTCCTGTACAATAAGAAATGCCATTCCCCAAATTGCGGGTAAATAGCAACAGCCTGTGGTCATTTCTGATGTTGCACTTTTACTATTTATTTACTTTAAGTATAAATATAATATTTAAGCATTTGCTTTAAGTATTACTTACAGTATTGCAGTATTCATTTACAATAAATATTCTGTTTACCTGTCCTAATAGCTGTGAAATGCCCTCTATTCATATCCTCCTCCCCACAAAGCACCACCTTTTAGGAAATAAAATCTGGAACTTAAAAATCTGATTAGCTAGTCTTTGGCTATTGGGGAAGGGGGTTACTACATTCCACCTAAAAACATAGCAAACTTCCAAATCTTGCAGACACTGGCATACTCTATGATACAGTTCACATCCTGACTTGACTCTAAGGATGATTCAGATCTCATAGGTCTTAGTAAGGAGTTTAGATTGTGTAATCAAGGCAGTGAAAATCTTTAGAAAGTACTAAGCAGAAGACAGTGAAATGACATTTTAAAAACACTGTGTCGGGGGTCTATATGGATTAGTGTGGAGAGACAAATGTGAGGATGGTGCATGAGGAATCTGTGTTAGCAGCCCAGGTGAGAGATGAGGGTGGCTTCACCAAAGGTGGTGGCAGCAAAGGTGGTGCAGGATGGACACGGTTAGAACATATTGGAAATACTTTTAAAGGACCTTTTGATGGATTAAAAGTGGAGCTAAAGAATCAAGAATGAATACTAGGTTTTTTCACTTAAGTAACTATGTCACGAGATAAGGAAGACTGAGGACAAACGGGTCGGTTTTACCGAGAGTTGCGCTTTAGACATGACAAGTTGGAGGCACCCGTTACCCATCCCTGTGGAGACACAGGAGGCAATCAGAATAGCAGATCTGGAGTTCACAAGCTGAGGAAGCCCAGCAGGAGGTTATCATTTGAAAGTCATCAACGTATAGATGATACTTACACTTGGAGCCTAGAGTCATTCATTTATTCATCTATCCAACAAATATTTACTGAGCACCTCAGATGAACCAGGTACTGTTCTAAGTGTTAAGAATACAACACTGAAAAAATTCAGATAAAAATCCTTGCCTTTACGGGGCTAACATTCTATATGCAGAGATCCCCTAAAAAGAAAACGTAGAAGGCAAGAAGAGAATCCAGGACTGGTCTCTGGGGCATCCCACCTTGATTGGATGACAGGACAAGGAGAAGCCCACAGAGAATAGAGTGGAAAAGCTGCCTGGAGAAGATAAACCAGAAGACTGTGGTGTCACAGAAGCCAAGAGAAAAAGTGACTCACCCATTTGAATTCTTTGTTAACAACTGTACAACTTTGTAAATGCCTGCTGAGGTGTGGAGAAAGATTAGAAAGAGAAAATGATTTTTAAATTAGGTGATAAGGAGATTGTTTGTGTCCTTAAGACTCAGTGAAATGGAAGATGGCTTCTGTATTTAAGCGGACTGAGGCAAAAATTGAGGGGAGGGTAACAAACTGGAGGCAATAAGTGTGGACTTTGGTAAGTTTTACTGTCAAGGGAAGTTGAGAAGTAGGCAAGTGGCAGGAGGACAAATAGTTAGATTTATGTGTGATGTCTGCAAGCCCTTACCAGAGTGTATGACACATAGTTAACATTCAAGAAACACTATACATTATTGCTGATGATAAATGCTTTTTAAATTCAATAGTTTGCATTAAAAAATAGTTTACTGACAAGGGGTTGTCACCAAACCTGAGAGTTATGGATTTTCCACTGTAAGTCTTAAAATTAGTGCAGATTACAGAGAGACTGAATTCACAAATGATTAAGTACAAATTAGCAATAAAGATAGATAGGTAGCATTTTTCTTCTATTAAATTGGCAATTTTTTAAAGTATAATATTCAATGTTGGTAAAAGTGCAAGGAAGTGAATCTTAAACTGAATTTACAGGGATACAACCTTTCTGAAAATTCATATGTATTAAAAGCCTTTAAAATGTGCTTACTTTTAGTTTTGTTTGTTTTTTCCATGAATCTCATTAGAGTATATTTAATGGAAGAGAAATTACAAAGTTAAAGAAACACAGAAGTCAGATATTTAAAAAAAAGAAACTCGAAATATACACTTTCTGTAAGTAGCATCTGATGTGGGACTGTTTGCATAAATTTGCTGAAATACCCATCCATTCAGACTTTTTTTTTTAACCTCAAGGCTAATTATTGTAAAGTTCTATACTTAATGTCAGCCTTCAAGACCACCCAGAGTTTTCTGCAGGAAGGCAGAACGCTCACCTTCTTAGTGGGGTGAGCTTCTAAGAGCGCAAATACCTGAAAGCCAGTCTCTGGGTTGATTTTGCTTGTTTTCCCTATTTTCTGGAACCAGTGCCAGGTTAATAGTCATATTCATCAGAGTATTTAATGGTTAGGGATCTGTTTTCCCCAGTAGTCCCTGGCTCCCTTTTAGCAACCGTATTCTTAGAACAGTACAGTTCAAATCTGGGCTACTTGAGTGGGGCTCAGAGAGCCATACCAAATAACTTTGCTTTGTATAAAATTTGGTGGCCCTGGAATATAGCTGGCACACTAAGTGAAAGGTGGAATTCCTCAAAGGACAACAAAACCAGTCCAGTGTCTTGGAATGAGATGATTCTGACATGATGGGGATCACTGCTGATCCTATAAAACTAGACTATTCAGACTTTCACTGCCTAGAGATAGGACTCATTTCACAAGGCAGTGCCATTATATTTTCTTCTCGAAACTGAGTTTTTACACCAGCCCATAATATCTTATTTTAGTACTTGACAAGGTTTGAAATGTTTTTATTATTTCATTTGAGCTTTAGAGTAATGTTATACCCATTTAAGGTGTTGAAAAACTCAGATTCAGAGACTGCATCCCCTATGTAATAATAAGATTTCCTTATCCACTGTGAGCAAAATCCCAAAAGGTGGCACAATACACAGCAGAAAGGCTACAAAGCGTGAGCGGGTATGAGGGTGTTGCATCAACTTACCTCTGCCCTTTAAAGGCCGTTGGGAATACATGGGCAAGGCTATCTTTGCACTAGCTGCTTCTTACATATGGCCCAAAGCATGCTTCCGGCACCAGTGTCTTCAGAAGAGGTGTGAAAAAACTTCTCTCTGAGTCCAGGAGAGTGGGCTGTTCAAATCCTCCTGGAGACAAAAGAAAGAATTGGTTCCAGTGCCTTTTTCAATCCTAACAGCTTTCAGATGACACATTGGGAGTCATTTATACAGACTTGAATATACCCCAAAGCGTTCCTCGCCAAGCCTTCCCACAGTCTACATGAGCCAATGCAGATCACTTTATTTAAAAAGGTTATATGTTATGTAAAACCCACACTACTAGCTGCCTTAGATTTTTCTCTACCCCTACTTGGACTTCTGAGGGGTTTCCTCCATATTTTCCGTCTTTAGCTATAGACTGGCTGATTTATTGTCACCCATTAAGCAATGTTCATTTTAATACCCCACCTTCCAAAGGTACCACCATTGGAAGTTCTGCTCAGTTCATCAAAAAACCTACTGCTTAGTAGTCACTTCCTCTGCCAGTCGACAAGCAAACTATAATTTCAAGAGGTGACACTTTATAGACTAGTAAATCAAACCAATATACTGTACAGCTTATGCCTAAAATGTTGCTTTTTTTCTGATAGGAAACTCTCAGGGTCACCTGTGCATCTCTGCCTTGACCTATGGGTCAACTGTATTTAACCTCCTGCTACAGGAGGATGCTTCAGCAAAATGTGTTTTCCTACTAGTTCTTCTCAGCAACTGGAAAGTCTGCCTTATATATTTTTGAAGACTCTGAGTATATTCTAACGCCAAAAGGTACTCTTTGCGGTGACTTACTGGACCGGGGAAACATTACTGGCCATTTGGTCTAGACCAAATGTCCTACCTCTGGGAAAGCCCTTGGAGGGCACTCTTGCCGCTGACCTGTAACTTGGAAAATAAGGTTTTATTCCTAATTATCTATTATTATAGCTACTATTTTAATTTTGCATGATGCCTTTCATTCTATTGTGGTAACAAATGGGTTACTTTATATTTTTTGTTCATATTTACAACCAGCCATTAAGTAGGTAGCTTTAAATAAGATTTACATGGGTAATAGTTTAGAGATGAGAGGTAATCCCCTACCATGCTACAGACCTGACCCATTTCATGTATAAATTTCAGTGAAATAGCAACAAAGGAAACACGGGCAAAACATTTGCTGATGGGCACTGGTCACCCATTATCTTTAGCTTCTTTTACTTTATCTGCCTTATAATATCATTTTTATTCTTCCATAATTAAGCCTATAGGATTTTCATTAACATAAATTCTGGTTCAAATAATTCCAGGTTCAATTACTGTCGTGTAATTTCAGGCGCTGCTTGTTGGTTGATCGGCAACTTCATGCTTCATATATGCAAATATAGTTAAAATGCAATTCCCCTATTTTGAGAATATATAGCAAAACTAGGTCTTTATAAATATAAATATTTTAAAACCATGAAAGAGAACTATGTATTCATACTTTTATTGATAACTTGAGTATACATTTATATTTTAAAGGGTATAATTTAAATTTTATGAATATAAACTAAATTTTATTTATAAATTAAAAGAGTACAAGTTCATATATATGTGTGTGCATATTTTTTCCTAGATTTTTAAAATGCACACTTAAGGAAATATGTGTACAAACTCAATTTCTAGATTTCATGTTGGCGTCTGCTAGTAAATGCAATAAGCAATTTTATCAAATCAGTTTTTTATTATTTATTTGCTAGAAATGAAAACAACATGAAATTATACTTTAATAGTGGATTGCCATTGCAATTATAAGTTATTTTCCCCAACCATCTCTATTTTTGGTAGATGATTAGTGCCCCGTGGGATCTAGAGACTTCTTTGATCGAAAGCTGTTTGTTTTCTACACGCTGCAATTATATATTACACATATTCCAATGATGAGTAGCCTCATGTGTTGGGATAAATATCTTATTATAAGTTCAAATGCTTAGATACTTTTTCAATGTTTATTTGAGCTGAGCAAAACATAGTCGTTTGAGGTCACAGGGGGCTTACATAAACCTTTTGGGGGAGAATCTCAGCTCACAGGGGTTTGTAAGCAGATGGCATATGCAAGCAATCACACTTCTCCTTGGTGGGAGGAATGGCATTCTCAGGGTAACAAAATAAGGGAGGGAAGTGCCATGACAAGTCTGTTCTCAGAGTCTCCACCTGGGCTTTCCCCACAAGGCAAAGATACTAAGCATAAGTTTGAGGGATAACATGGAATCAGAATATAGTGAAGTGCTTCTCTCAAAACCTTCAGACTGGCCCACCCCCATTCTCCCTCTGGGAGTCTTGGAAGCAAGTTGAACCATCCCACTGTTCAGAACTGAGGTGAAATTTTGCAGGAATTTGATGAGATTATGTTTAGGAAGTTAGAACCCAGAAGTACCCATTTCTTGTCCCCACAGTGTGCCACCTGTGGTGCTACAAGCAAGAAATAATTTCAAAATGGGAATCAAAGGACACGTTTATAATAGTTGGACCAGCACCCAGTTCTTCAATGAACAGAACTCTGGAAAATTTGGGCAGGAATACATGTAAGAAGAGCCCTCCAACTTCCAACCAGCTCTATCCATTCTCCACCTAAATCTTGGGAGGATCATTCTGCCCAATGTTATAAGAACTCAAAGCAGTGACCAGTAAACTAAGGTAAAAAGAGAGAGAGATAGGAGAACAATCTGGCCCCAAGGAAAGCCCTAAACCAGTTTAGTGAGTGCACAAAATTGGCATGAGTGGGGAGCAGAACAGGGGAAAGAGAGAGGAAAAAAAGAGAAATGAGAAGGGAAGGGAAGTAAAAAGAAGGAAAGGGGGAATGTTTCTTAACCCTCAGTGACCGCACTCACTGGCAAATGTGTCTCAATCAAAATCCTACAGTCTGGCAGAAACCATAGCAATGCTTCCCCCTGAGAGGGGAAATAAAGAAAGAAATGGACACAGATTTGGTCAGAGAAGATGTTTGTGTCCTCTCTTCCCCACCAAACCACTGTGTTTCAAAATAACCAGGGATGTCTAACCAGACCTTAGGTCATCCCCTCTGAAAAATACTGCGACTACAACAGATGTCCGTGGGACAGAACCTGGCACTCAGATACACTCCAGGACAGATCTACAACTTGACCCTTGAAACCACAGAAACACACCAAAGCTGACTCCTTTCATTTTGGTTAAACTGGAAATAAACTTGTTTATTAAAGGCTAGGAGGGCAGAGAGATAACTGACAGGACTTTACACTCTTACTAGCACGTCTACTTATAATAAATATACATTTCTAAGGAATTCTTTTCCATCTAGGTCAACACAGATCTACTCAGGGTGACACAGAAGACATATTGCTGCAAAGAAAAAATGAAGGGTACTACCATGTTCAAAGAATTTTACTCCAAGCTTGCTTCATATACACTGAAACAGTCCTGAAATATAATACTTAAATAGAAAGATGATTTCTCTACGTCATACCACTTTCTTAGCGGCTGTTACTCCTCAACTGTGAACTTAAACTTGTTCTAGTCTTTTGTATCTATTTCCCTCAAATCCACAAGTGTAACGATTGGCAATGCTGCTCATAGTTGAAGTTCCATCACTTTCCTGGTACCGTCCAGCTTACCCCATGATAATAAATATTTTAAGTATGTACAAGTTATTGTATAAATGAAGAAAATACCATGCTAAATCCTGAAAATGTGGGATTTAGGGTCCTCACTAAATCAATGGACTATATCTTGAAAGCTGTTAAAAGAAAAAAAAAGGTAATACCAATTCCAGTCATTTATGTCTACTACTCACAATCTATGCCTCAACAACAATGCTGCTCAATAATGAGCATGCACACCTTTAAATGTGAAAGGTTGTATCTGATTAGAACACAAAACACCATTCAGATATACACAGACTCACAGTGAGTTGTTCATACAGCAGAACCAAGCTTTAAAAAGAAAGAACGAGCTTTGGTCTACAGTTACAACAGAATGAAAAGAAAAGTATGAGTAATTCCAAAGGAAGGATAAACAAGATTTGGTGATCTGGAAAATGGGTAAGTAAAAAGAGGAAGATCTCAGAAGTATACTGAAGACCTGAAAATCATTTAAGTTTTATTCCATTGATTTAACAGTTGTTTTACTCATCACAGACACGAGGAGAAACAAGATATTTACAAGGAGCAGTTTTTAGGATTCTTTTATTTCAAAGTAGGGCAGATGAGCTGGCTTCTACAATGGGAGGTAAACCAGAATCGAGGAGGATATTGTGGAAGTCTTGGCTTGTGCTTTCAGATGACAGTGGGGCAGCTAGAGTAGGGCTCATGATGAGGTGGTTCAGTGAAGGCAGATGTGACAAGATGACAAATGTGCAGCCTTTAAATTCCCTTGGGATTACGAAAATATGGGGGGGGGGGGAATCTGATAAAAAACTGGGTTTCCAAAAATAAAAAAATAAAAAAATAAAAAAAAAAAAAACTGGGTTTCCTACAGTAAGTTTGTGTGGGTTATTGGACATTAGAGCAAAGTATATTCTCCATATTTATTTTTTCCGTATGGGACATTTGGAACTGAAAAAGGGCTTTAGAGAAAAACTAATGAAATCTGATGGAGTTTAGTTAATAATAATAATAACAATAATAAAATATGAAGCTTAGCTCATAGTAATGTATCAAAGTTGGTTCATTAGCTGTGACAAACCGACCATAATGATGTAAGGTGTTAGCAATAGAGTAGTATATGGGAACTCTCTGTACTCTCTTTGAAACTTTTCTGTAAATCTAAAACTATTCTAAAATAAAATGTTTCCTTAAAACCAAAAAAAAAAAAGTAAAAAAGTACTTGTTAGTACATGCAAGTTTAAAATTTCAGCCTATATGTTTAGATCAGTTCTTACATGTAGTAACTCTTCAATAAATTATAATTATTATTATGAGTAAATGTACAAACATTTAAGAGTTTAAGTAAGAGTTGTACCTGATAAAAAGAAAGTTTTAGAAAAATTGATTTAGTGCCTATGTGGTAGTTGGCTTTGGATAAGGCAATAGAGGCTGTAGATTCTGGGAGACCCTTAAGAAAAATTTTCATCTCTCTGTACCTTTGTTTCTACATCTGTAAAATGCTGAACCTAAGTTTACCTACCTCATAGGGTTTTTGTGAGGAATAAGTGAGCTATTAAATGTAAAGTTCTTAGAACAGTGCTTGACATTTAGAAAGAGTCCAATAAGTATTATTTATTGCTATCATCATTTTTATCATTGCATTATTATTATATTGAGCCTTGCTGAAGAAAAGAATAACAATGGTATTGACAAAATGGGGGGAGAGGGAACAGGAAAAAAACAGTAATTTTGAAGAAGGAGAATGATCAGCTAAGAAAGAAATATCTAGTAGAGATTTGGCAACATGAGATTAGAAAACTTTTCATAGACATGATCATTTAAATATGAGAATAAATAAAATCTCTGAGACTGTGGAAAAAGAAGCGAGCCAAGATCTCAGCCTTTAAAAAGTAATCTCAGCTAAAGGGTAGAAAAAGGTGGAGAAACTCATGAAGAAAAAGAAGAAAAAGAAATAGAAAAGAAGAATCAAACAGGCTATCTAGTCTCAGAGGGAAGAGAATAAGAATTTATAAAAAAAAAAGAAGAGGGGGTCAGCCCTATGGAAGACCTCAGAAGACATCAAAGGTTTAAGAAAAGCAAGAAGACTCAATTATGACCTGAAACAAATAGCTCAAATAGGGAGAGAAGCCAAAGAATGGTTTTATTCATTATATATACTATTATTGTCCATTTTCCACCCCATGAATATAAGTTTCCCCAGGGCAAGGATTTTGTCTAATTTATTCATTGATGTATGTACATAGTAGGCATTCAATAATATATGGTGAATTAAGGAATAAATAGTTCTCAAACCAGGTCCATAATTTTTAAAATAGTCTATATTGTAATACTATTGTGGAATCAATGAGAAAGTAGCTATTTTCAAAAATTACTTGACAATACTAACTTTCATGAAGAAAATAATGGAACTAGGACTACAGAATTTCAAACTAGCAATAACAAATTTATTTTTTTCCAGGAAAAAAATCCAATAATAAATATCACCAAGTAAGTTTAGCGTTAATTATATTTAGCTTTTTATCCAGAGGAATGGACATCTTTCCCAGCACCTCCAAGACTATAATTACCCTGTACATTCTTCTCACATTTGCTGCTCATTGTAAAATAAACTTTTATGACAATTTAGAAGTGAAATTTCTGATTTTTAGAAAAATTTGGAGTCTGGGGTGGTGGAGAAAAAAAGAATGCCAAAGTCAAATCTTGTTTGAAGATTAGGTTATCAATATTCTTTATGATAATACTAAAACATGAGGTCAAATATTTTATAGATACAGGGTGGAAAAAGAAGTAGGATGTAAAAATTTCCAAAACACTAGACAGATTTTTTTCAAGGAACAAAGTCTACATGATCATATCATATAAGTCAAAAATTAAGTGGATGCAAATAACAGGAAGAAAAGAAAACAAAAAATAAGATGTTAGGAATAAGATATAGAAGAGGTCATAATAAATATGAATGGACTAAAAATGCCCCCTTTAAAAGACCAAACATTCAGTTTGAATAAACAAAAAAGAAAATCTATAAATGCTGTTTTTTGGAGACATAGTTAAAATGACACAGAAGGATTGAAAAAAAGAAAAGAAAAGTAAAAATATATCAGAAATGAAAATAAGCAAGTTTGAAAATAATTTATCAGTAAGTGTCCTGGCAGAAAATATTTAGCACATTCAGCTTGGATAATTTAAAGAGAGTTTAATAAAAAGAAAGGATGGGCAGGGTTTAGGAAAACCAGCACTATTTATAGCAGGAAATTCTTACCACACCTAAGTCTGCATGGGTAAAGGGAGGGAGCTATGACAGGAACTCATGGGCTATAAGGAGAGGGCTATCTGACAGGAGCTATGACCTTTGGTCAAAACCTAGAGTCACATGGAAACTCCACAAGGAAGGAGCCTGTGGAAGACGTATCCCAACTTCATTCTCCTCCTTCCCTGAGATGTCTTGCCAGTGGTCCCTGTTAGCCTAACCCAACCAGAAGCCAGGGGGCAAGGGCACCTCTTGATGTGTGTGGTCCATACAAGTCAGCATCTAGAGGCAGAGCAGAATAGAAAAGGGTGGAGAGTGGATCTGGGAGGAAAGTATAAGATTTCCAGCACAGAGAGTCATAAAAGATAAGTAGAATTCAACTTAAAATCATTAAATGAAGAAAAGTGGAGGTGGATATTTTACAAGGTTAAAAATTTCAAAGATACCCAGTCAGGAGCTTTTATGCACCAGTAAACGTATCACTGAAATATATAAGGTAAAAAACATCAACAATATAAGAATAATCTGATGAAACTCTGATTGTGGAGTGACATATCTTAAAATTTGACATGACCAGAACTGAATGAATGATTGACAAACGTGCTTAGTAAACAAACATATACAGAGAGTTTTGTACCTAACTGAGAACATCATTTTCTAAAGACACACACACAAAAATAATCATCCACTAAGATACAAAATAAGCCTCAGTAATTTCCAAAAGAATACATTTATAGAACACATTCTCTTACCACAATCCAATAATAACTGAAATTCACTAAGCACTAATTTTGCATTCTAATTTAATTCACACACCACTATAAGGGAGATGTTATTATCTTCATTTCAAAAACAAATTCTAAAACTGAAGGAAAACCATACTAAATTTTAAAATACTGTGGAGATAGTAAATACATTCAAGTATCAGCTATATATATTCTTACAGCAGAATGAAGTGATAAAGATAATGAGGAGGAAAAAGCAGCAGAAGATAATATACATATAGTATACAGATTATATATGCATATATATTTACGTATATATGCATATGTGTGGAGATGTATATACATTTCCAGAAAAATGAAACAGGAAGAACCAAATAGAAAAGAAATTTCTTTAAACTAAAGATTCGATTGTTCAAATTGAAAGAGCCCACTTGGTACCATGCAAAATGAAAGGACAAATATGACTAAACACATCTTGTGAAGTTTTCTTTCTATTTCAAAGGTTGCTAACCTTATTAATCACAAGTTTGAAGCTATGAAAACCTAATAATAATTATAAATATGTTGAATATTTAAACATATGGGAAAGATTTCAACTGAAAAGAAAACTTAAAAGTTCCTTTCTACCCATCTTCTGGGTACTTTCTCTTCTGGGCAAACCCATCCATGCATTGAGATCATGGCTTTTTTGAGGTCCCCTTTCAAACACAGCTGTCAAGGGCTATAGGCAGAATCATTTGAGGTCTATTACAATCCCCCTCTGTATTTTTATTAGGTATCTTTCAAAATGCATTGATACTGCAAATGATGACTTGGATATTCTTTTGACATTTTATCTTTGGAAGCAAATTACTGAACAATGATTCTGTTTATGTTGAAAAGAAACATATGCTCGTGTGTGTGTGTGTGTGTGTGTGTGTGTGTGTGTGTGTGTGTAAAGAAACAGAATGACACTGGAATGACACAAACATACAGTGAAGTGTAGTTACCTGAAGGATATTCAAAACTTTGTGAAGATCTAAACTATCAAGCTGAAGAATATTCCCAGCCTCATCTAGGGTAATAGGTACAGGTCCCCCATCCTCAGCAATCAGCCAACATAATTATGCATAAGTGAAAAGAAGTCCAAATACACAAGCACCTGTATTCAAGCCAGGGAAAGTTTCTCTGAGGCTGTTTCACTGCATAGACCAATGAAGTGGAAAATATTATTTAAAAAATCACCGCATTCTCCAGCCAAGTTTCATAGTTGAAGTTCACTGTTGTAGCTTCAGTGATACACAAATACCTCTTTAAAATTTGAAAACTTTTGTTGTGACATTTTTGCCATGTCCATACATTTGTGGTTCAATCAGCAGTAGCAATTGTTGTGATTTCCTGTGGTTCCTTAAGAGAGCCCACTGAGTTGAGAGAGTTGTTATTTCTGAGTTCCTGCAGGTCACATAGCTACCTAGAAAGTAATACATGTAAACACTCACACTCACATCTTATTCACTTTGAACCCATTCATTAAAAAAACAGCATTTGCCTGCTACAAAGTCTACTTTTACAATTTTGCTTTTCAGTTTTGCTGTCAATGCATTTACTGCTTTTGAATGTCTCACTCACTGTTCTATAAATTCCTTGACGATAAGGATCAAATTTTTTTCATTGCTCTGTCCTTAGTACCTAACATTTACCTACCTACGTCTGGCATAGAGAAATAGAAAATAAATATTCTATGGGTGGATGAAATGATGGATGGGTGGATGGATGGATGGATGGCTATATTCACTTACAACTTTCAGCTCTATTTCATCAGAAAGAACTTTGTGTAAAGGATTTCTAGTGTGGTAGTTAGTAAACAGCCCTTACTAAACTTTAGGCATTGTCCTGACTTTACTGTGTTGATATGTTATAATAAGAACACAATTTTTAACTCTTGCCCCTCCCAAAAGACTAATCTAAGTGATTAACAAGTAACTTCATTTATGAAAAATACAGTATATTTCCATTTTCTGCTCAACATTTTCATTGGTTCTTACAATTTCCCTTTTCTCAATTCTCCAAAAGATTATTTCTCAATCTTTTCTAACAAGGGTCATCAAATAATACTAAGATTTTATTTCAAAAAGTGTTCTAAAATATGTTTTTAAACTCCTCTAACCAATATTTCCATTAAGAGGTAGAGCCTGCCATAATGTGCCTTTATTTGACCAATTCAGGATTGACAACCTCCATAAAGTGACAGAGAAAATCCTCCTCTAGAGCCTGTCACTCTCAAGAAGCCTTTGCCAAAACCCGAAAATCATTTTTACTTTCTGTATTATCAGCCCAGCTGCAGGTTAATCATCCTATGACAGCTGTTGCTCACTGAATTAAACCAAAATGACACTAGTGAACAAAACTGAGCAAGCAAACCATATATATCCCAGAACGGAACAGAAATTATTTTCATTGTGTTCTCAATCTTAGAAAAAGAAGTGAGAGAAGAACCGTTACATTAAAATTTTCACATTAAAAAAATCTACTTCTGGCTACTTTCCTGTTTTGTTTTGGTCAAATGGTTTTAAATAGCCATTAGAAATCAGTAAAGAAAAAATAAGAAGGAAAATCTGAATCTAAACTCAGACCTGTGAAATTAGGCTCACTGTCTACTGCATACACGCTACACCTGTTACGTTTTGCCACTGGAACGGGATAAGCATTGTAACTAAATGGATTATGCTGCATTTTACTAGAAACAAATTACCCAATACTACCATTTATGAGTTAAGATTTCCTGTAAGAAAATAGCGCAGGAAAAAAAGAGGGATTATTTCATATCTTTGAAGGGTGTTTTATCACACTGTGCAATTGCATGCAATTTAACACCTAAACTGCTTAAAGTGCAAATGATATCAACTAGTCCACCCTAAGGGCCTGGTAATAGTCCTGCGTTTGTGCTGCTAGAGCTGGTTTTGTCAGCACTTCCATTATAAGCCCGGTCTTTCAGGATTTTTTTCCACTCAACCATGAAAATTTGCTGTAGTTTTACAACTTGGCATAGCAGGTTTCAGCTTAACAGCTCCTATTTTTCTTCCAGCTATTTTGTCCCAAAAGAAGTCAGCTGGCCATCTCTTTGGTTTGTAAAGAAAAGAAGAAAAAGAATTGATGCTATAAATTATAGGAAATAAATTTCAAATTAATAGTTAATTCGGCAAGAATTTTATCTAACCTCATTGGTGCTAAGAGAGTTTTACCCCTATAGCCCCGTTTCCATGAGAGGCTCCTAAAATATTTGGGGGACAATAATTATTCCCTTCCAAAGTAACTGCTGGCCTAGCAAGTTTTCTTTGGTCCATATACGCTGGGGCTACAGTGGAGAACTAAGAAAGTGTTTCATAAATGGTTAGGGAAATCTCAAAAGGGTGATGAGAGAGAGATAGGAACAGAAGACCCTATAATTGCATCTGGTTAGTTGCTTTCTGGAACCACATCCCCACGCACACCCTGCCACTGAAGAAAGCACTTAGAACCTTAGGCCATTGAAACCAGAGTGCCCAGACATAGATGTTCTGACTTTTCTGACATCTCTCACTCCTCCTCTGGATAAAGACCATTCTCTCAAATGCCTTTCTGGGGGAATTCTCCCCACTTCTCACAAGAAATAATTTCTCATCCCCCATCTCTAGCTTTCATGGAGAAAAATATACATTGGGTTCTTTTTTGTTTTATCGACAACCTAAAACACAACTACACATGAGGTAGCTTCAGCGATGGATGCTAACAAAGAACCATCCTTTCTCCCATACACATCACTGGTGTGATCAGTATCACCTCCCGTCATGCCTCCTCAGGGACTTCATTCCTTTTATTATTCTCTTACATGCCCATACTCCAAAGCCTCTTTTCTTTTTTGAACTTCTTCCTATAAATTTATTAAACAAACTCCACCTTGAAAAAAATTTGAAATCTCCCCTTGAGCCTCCGTAATTTAAACAAAAATGGTATAGTTATTTCAAATACTATACACAAAACATATTTAAGCATTTAATCCACCCAGAATTTTTATTCAAATTTGTAGTGAAGCAGGAATCTATATTCATTTTCTTCCAAGTGGCTGTTAATTTTTCCCAAACCGTTAGTGAAAAGGCCTTACTTTCCCTATATATTTGAAGCCCTACTTACCTGTTTATTTAAGTGGACAGATTCATACATCTGTCAGTGAGGTTTTTGAGTTACACATACATATTATGTGTATGCATGCATATACTTATGTATTATATCATTTTTACAAAACTTATTCCTATGTATTTTATAGTTTTTAACACAAGTGTGATTGGAACCTTTGCTTACACTTTATTTTCTAGCTAGTTTTCACTGGCATAAATAAAAAAGCTATTGAGTTTTGTATATTTTGTATCCTTGACTTTATAAAACTTGCTTTTGTAGAGTCTGTCACATGTTCTAAGTAAATTTTGTAACTTTCTGTCAACTGAAAAAAATAGTATATTTTATTTTCTGCTGGTAATTATTCTACTTTTTTTGTTTTACTCACATTGCATTAGTTGGAACCTTCAGGAATGCTAAATAATAGTGAATATCCTGTCTTGATATAGATTTAGGAAGGAAAGTATTTAGTATTTCAGCATTTAATATGATTCCACATGCTTGATGTTTCTGATAAATATTTTATAACATTTAGAGTGTATCTATTATTTCTATTTGGCCTATATGGAATTTATCAGAAATGACTGAATTTTGTCAAGTACTTTTCAGGATCATTTTACATAATCATGTGGGTTTTTTGCCATCATTTTATTAATAATGATAATAGCTAATGCTTATGTAGTTCTCACTATATGCCATACATAATTAAATATTTTATACTGATGAACCCATTATGTCATATCATCACCCCAATTTTAAAATGAAGAAGCTGATACATAAAGTGGTCACACAGCTTTGAGTGGAATAATCAGGATTCACACCCAGCAGTCTAGATGCAGAGTCCACACTCATAACCACTATAAATTATTCTTTTCTCATGTTGATCTACTTCCTAGAATTTTACAATCCTTGGATTCCTGGAATAAATGATATTTTATCATTATGTATTATTACTAAAATAACTTTTAATATAGTACAGACTACAATTGTATAATTTACATTGTTAATCCTACATGAACAAATGAGATTGGTCTACAGAGTTTTGTATGGAAAGTAAATGTATGAGATTTTATTATTATTGATACCTTACTTTTTCTAAAATGAATTGGGGGACTACCCCTGGTGGTCCAGTGGCTAAGACTCCATGCTCCCAATGCAGGGGGCCCGGGTTTGAGCCCTGGTCAGGGAACTAGATTTCACCTGCATGCCGCAACTAAGAGTTCGCATGCTGCAACTAAAGATTCTGCACACCGCAACTAAAGATTCCACACACCACAGCTAAGAAGATTCTGCATACGGCAGTGAAGGCCCTGCATACTGCA
The DNA here is from genome assembly GCF_963924675.1 of Phocoena phocoena. Classification (NCBI taxonomy): domain Eukaryota; kingdom Metazoa; phylum Chordata; class Mammalia; order Artiodactyla; family Phocoenidae; genus Phocoena; species Phocoena phocoena. The sequence goes on along the minus strand of NC_089220.1, from coordinate 68,496,810 downwards.
ACTAAGACCAGCGTAGCCAAAATAAATAAATATATTTTTAAAAATCTTAAAAAAATAAAATGAATTGGGAAGTCTCCATCTTTTTCTATGCTGAGAAATAGTTAAAACAACACGGGATATACTGGTTCCTTAGAGGTTAAATATAACGTACACACAATATTATCTTGGACTGCAACTTTATTTAGTGTTACATCTTTGACCACATTTTAAATTTCTTCCACAGTTATTGTTCTGTTCTAATTTATTGATATGTGCATATAAAGATTTTCATATGATACTGGTAATATTATATTTACATAATTATATCTATTTTTCATTCATAATATAAATTTCTCTCTGTTCATTCATGTCAGGGATTTATACATTTTGTTCAATAGCTTGAGGTGAAAATTCAGTTCTACTTTTTTTCCTACTTTACTATTTAACCTTTTATCTTTTTCTTTATAGAGGTAAGAACACTTAACATGAGATCAACCCTTCTGATACATTTTTAAGTGAAAAATACAGTATTGCTAACTATAGGCACAATGTTGTACTGCAGATCTCTCACACTTATTCATCTTTATCTATACTCATGTGCCTTGCTTTTTGTTCCTTTTCATCTTTTTCTATTTGTTCAATGCTTATTTAATAATAAACCATATAAGGCCATAGATCCTAACTACGGCCTGCACTGTCATATATTTTGATATATTCACATTTATTTTATTCAATTGCAAATCATTTGCTTCAGTTCTGATTGGGTTTTAAGTCCATGTGTTATTTATAATAATTCCTTTTTCTCTCAAGTTCCTAATTCTTTTGTATCTTTTTATTCTTAATTTCTTGTTTTATTTAATCATGTACAAGTAGTCTATAAGATGCACATTTTAAGAATTATAATTTAGGCTTTATTTGTAACCTTTTTCTAATGAAAGTTTCTTTTACTCTCACAAATATTTTGTGAAAACTAAACCTCTGTGTGTGTCTCTCTTTTCGTGTGTGTGTGTGTGTGTGTGTGTGTGTGTGTATTGAGGGCTGAAATTAATATTTTTATTTTTGTTACCCAAATCTTTTATATCAATTAGTGTATTTTGTTTAGTCCATCTGTTAAAGTCTTCTAAGGTAATGTATTAAAATCTTAGACTATGATTACGGTAATATAAACTTTTTATTTCTAAGAAATTATAGATATTTTACTGCTAAATTGTTTGAAAGATGAGGAATAATGTTATTATATCCTTCATTTAGTTTAATTTTATCCTTATGTAGGTAAATTGATAAATAGATAAAAAGGATTCAACTGCATTTGTTAAAAATGTATGAAGGTAATCACTAGAAAAATAGATTGCATAGTTGAACTTCCAAATATCCAGAAAAAAGAAAGAATTCTTAAGACATCTTTATCAACTTAGCAAAAAAAAGGAATGGGACAAGAGGAAAGTAGAAAGTGATACTAAAAGAGTAGCACAGAATATCATAAAATGGCAACAAAATACAAAACAATAAAAAAGGTGGTAGGAATAAAAAATTCAATTACCCAGAATAATATGAATTGATTAAATTCCTATATTCAAAACCAAATATTGTTGAATTAACTTAAAAACAATGGAGATTTTTCTGTATATGAGAGCCACACCTGGAACAAAATGGCAAAATGGATGTCAAGTTACATTGTTTATCAACCTTTACATTTGCAGTGTCTGTCCCATTCAGTCTGTCCCCACTGAAATTGCCTACAATAGTCTTCCTCCATTCTGACTCTGAGTACTAAAATAGCTCCTTAAGTGGGCTCCATACCTCCAAATTTGCTCCCTCTAATCAGTCCTCCACATTATAGCTTGAGTAATCTTTTTAATGTGAGCTCTGAGTTTCTCCTCTTTTTTCTGAGTTTCTCCCCAAGTCTCCAACTTTATCACCCAATGCTACCCTGTGAATCTCTTCCCTTAGCCATACCAAACTATAAGGCTCTGAGTTTCATTACTCAGTAAAAGCTCCATGAGTGCAGAGATTCTGTCTTTGTGTAGGCTCTCAAAAAATTTTTGTTGAGTGAATGAATGTGTAGGTAAGTGAATGAAAAAAAATAAGGGAATTGGTAAAAGGATGAATAAATTCCATTCCTTTTTTTGGGAGTTCCATCTCCATCAGCTGGTCCAACTTCTACACTCATTTATCAAGGCTTCTCTGAGAAGTTTATGACAGTGTATGACATAATAGCCTATTTTATGTGACAGTGTAGATATAATAACTTCTTTTACAAAGAATTCTACATAAACTGGAAGTAATACTTGATGTATTACCTAAAAATAATGTTCTTTTATCTAGAGATCTGCAATTCATGTTCATTTTTTTTCTGTGCCTTTATTCCCTTCCTTTAATTCACTGATTCCAGTCCTTTCCTTCTTTTTTCACTCAATTCAGGATTTTTCTTTTTCTTTTTTTTTTTTTTTTTTTCTTTTTCTCAGTGACAAGTACTCCTCCTATCTTCTGTTAAGAAGTCAAGAGTTACACTTTCCAAGGCTCTGGATAATGAGTTAGAAGCCCAGGAGATGTGTCACAAAGAGCAAAGAGACCAGCTTCCTCATCTTCACCTACACTGTCTCTGAACTGACTCATATCTAACAGAATGGCACACACAGAGAGGAAGGACAGGGACAAACTCTCTTGGTCTCAGTTTCTTCATATATAAAATGAGGGTCTCCGATATGATAATCCTGACAACAGCCAACATATGACCCAACAAATGCTTTGTACCAGTTCATCCCAGGTCTATGCTAGATAGCAAAAAAAAAAAAGGACAGTTCTTTCTTTTGTGTAACTCTTTTTCCAAGCCCTCCTACTAAGTCTCAAAAAAGGAGGGGCCTAGTTTTAAAGGAAACTGACTATGGCAACTAGGGTAATGAGTGAAGCCTTCAGGCTCACTTTAAGGCCATTTACACCAGGACTTAACCCCTCTGTATACATTCTTTTCTGGACAAAATAATTTTGTGTTTCTTAGGCTAAAGGGCTCTCAGCTGGAGTCCAAAACCTTATCAGTTTCCATACATGTTAATTTGTTGTTCTCAGTCTCAATATTGTGGTGTGCCTTGATGAACTGTGGTGGGCCTCAAGTAATTTGTTGCTAATAACAAACCACTACAGTTTTCAAATAATTACTTTTTTAAACAGATTAAAGCAGACTCAAAGTTACTTCTATCTATATCATCACTCATATCAACTTGTAGTCCAATTATTCCTGGGTTGAGAAAGATGAAATTAGAGCAAGAATATGCAGAAAATTAAGCATGGGCTCTGCCTGTAAACCACAGCTACATATTAATACCACCCAAAAAACCTTTTAAAAAACATATATGCCTGGGCCTCCACTTCCAGAGATCCAGTTTCAAATGGTTTCCCATGAATCCAGTGGCTCTCAAAGGTTAGCAGTTTTCAAAATCATCTGGGTGACTTGTTAAAATACAGATTTCTATGGTTCATCTCTGGGGTTTCTGATTCAGGGGTCTGGAGTGGAGTCTAAGAATTTATATTTATAAATATTGCTGATACTGCTGGTCTGTGAACCACATTTTGAGAAACACTATTAACTATGCCACAAAAAGTACCAGATGATCATAATGCCTTAGAAACCTATTAATAACATAGCTTCCCAGACTGGTCTCATGAAGATTTTGATTCAGAACGTTTGGCACGGGATCGGGGAATTTTAGAGTTATCCTCAATGACTTCTCACCAGGCAAGCCTGGGGATCCCTACCAACGAGAGACCTCTGGCAGAAAGTGGAGCAGGACAGTGGGGATGATGTCTCAGGTTTTTGCCCAGTGTTGCTTCATGGTTGAAGCCATGTGGCAAGTTACCATGTGTTATTAGTCTGTTTCCATATGGCAGGTTTCAGGACAGATCTTGTTCCATGGTAATCTGCTCTTCCTGGCCTCTCCCTCCATGGCTTTCTAACTGCATTGGCTTCCTTCCTCTATCTTGGCCCAGCCTGCCTAGCTCAGCTGATTTCTCTAGCACCAGCTCTATTTTTCTTATTCCTTTTCCCATCACATTTCTCTAATTGATGTTTTATATCGTCACAACCACTGTTTTCTTACCGCAGACTCTCCTTAGATGAAAGGAATCTGGCTTTCATCCACATTACTTTATGAAGTAAACTTTAGAACAGTTTTTCTTATATTTGAGACATGTACCTCTTGTAACAGAATTCTCTTCTAACATATTGGTGGTATTAAATTATTTGCATTTTTGTGTTACCTAAATACGCATAAATACAAATTCAAGTTAAATTCTGTATAATTGTTATCAGTTATGATAATGTAACCATAAACATATAAATCAAATACAAACTGAAAAATCAGTAAATTATAAATGTAAAATATAAATGCGGTATCTAGATGATATTTTTATTTTGGAAAATATTTAGTTATGTTTAGTAATAATATAATGTAATTATATATGCATTTATATCTAATCTGCTTCCTTATTTTAACATCAATAATACTTATACCTCTCTGTACAATCCAGTTTTAGAAGATATGTAAATAATATTTAGTCTTTGAATTCTGGTTCATGATAATCAGACCTTATACTTAACCTAAACCCTTTGAGGAAGCAATCTTAAAATGTCAGTTTTAATTAGCTGTCCCTTGAGAACTCTCTAAATTTGTCTTCTTTGTTTAAGACAGATTTAGTACTGCTATATTGTTGGAATCTATGTTAAATGCCTATGTGACCCAATTAGTGCAATAAGAAGAAACAGAAAAGTTCTTCATTAAGGTATTTAGATTCAGTATAACTGTTAAGGACTGACGTGAACAAAGACAGAATTCACACAATACAGCTTACAGGTTGAATATGGAGTGACCTGCTACTGCTCCGCTGCTTCTGAGCTTGGACACCTATACTCTGAAGTGCATGGCAAACTAAGTCCCCCCAACATGTCCCCATTAGGTACTATGTAACCATCATCAGGACAGCAGAGACTGATGGAAATGACACCCATCCTTTACTTGTTTTAGATGCAAACATGAGCACTAACCATGTAGCAGGTAGATATTCAATAGTGCAATTTATGGTTATATTATTTTTTAGATTTTCAAATAAAATGAAAACATAAAATTAAAATGTTTTTCATGGTGAACTCATAAGACCCAAAGGCTACCCCTATGAACCTGTGGACTGCGCAGAGGGTAGGATGAGGAAACTACTTTAGAATAATGGTTCTTATCGGGGTGGAAAAACAGTTACGTGGCCACCTGGGGCAGTGGATCGGAATAACTTGAAACGGTTTTAAACTACTCATATCCTACTATGAGATTCTGATACCAGATACTGCTTTTGATCCTCTCCTGCTGTGATAATGCATTGTTGCTGATGGGAGTGGCTACATATCTTACCTTACAGAGAGAAGAAGAAGTTTAAAAATTACTACGTTCAAAAACCACCAAAGATGTCTTTAACATCAAAGTCAGATGCTTTTCCTCAGTTGTAATCCTTATCTTGTAGACTCATGTGATGTTTACTATCTCTTTCTTGAAACTCTATCCTATGATTCTTAAAAACTTATTTTATTGCTTATTTGACTTCTACTTATTTGACTGCACCTAGTCTTTCTTTTTCACCAGCTCCTCTTCATCTACTTTGCTCTTAAATGTATGTGTCCTGCAAAGTTATTTCTAGATTTTCATTCTTAACAATAATTCCCACTTCCATCAAGTACTCAGAAGACTGTTTTAAACCTTTCAAATCACTGAGCAAAGGAATAAAGAGGATTGAGGAAAAAGTAAGTGAGCATAACAAGTATAGATGTAAATAATCCCACTTTTCATCACTGTACTATTACAAAAATGAGCCAGTCCTTTCAAGAGTAACCAAACATTGGAAAAACAAATTCAAATCATAACCAGAAATTTTAGCCCACACCTATATCAGCACAATAAAAAGTTCCATTAAGAGCAAATGGCATAAAACAATATTGAATGTAGTAGCTGATCGATTTAATTTAGAATTTAAAATACTTTAAAGTCATATTTAATTCTTTTGCAAATTCAGCCAATGATTAGTCAGACAAAAATATCCGGGAAAAGAACTTCTGGTTCCAAATACATCTTAATGAATAGGATTTGAAATCTGGACCATAGTTTAAAACACAAAAATAATGATGATATTTAGATTGAGATGAAGACCAGAATAGACAGAAAGAAGGTGTTTTTTTTCCCCAGAAGACTATCTGACCTGATCAGGAGGACTTTATATTGAAAATGGATGGAAGGAAGAAAAAAATAATTTAAAAAACTTGAGATGTCAGTTTCATTGTGGAGGAATTTATATTAGGTATATTTATACAGAGGAACTTAAGAAAGTGCTCTGTGATTCATAATACATAACTTAAGAAAGGACCCATGATACCTCTGTATTCATTTATTTTTTGCAGTCTAATCTTGGCTGTTATACAAACTGACTTCTCTGGACTTTAGTTTCCTTATTAGCAAAATGGAGTGTTTGGGTTAAATCAGATTATTAATTATGCTGCATTAATCATTTAACTCCTAAATATCAGTGGCCTAACACACAAATGTAAAAGCTTTCTCATGTCCAATAATGGCCTGCAAAGGTTCTGTCACTCAGCACCCCAGTTGGTGGATGTCTAGTTATGTTGAGACACCACCTGAATCTCAGGACCAGGCTTCACAGGGCACCATGGTAAGGGACGATGTTGATGGAGGGGGTATATAGCTTTTAATTATCTCAGCCAGAAAGTGATATACACCATTATCATCACAGCCAATTGGTCAGAACTATTCTAATGGTCTAAAGGTGTCTGAGAAATATAAAAGAGCACATGGGATATTTTGTGATCATTTCTATATCTGCCACAATCTCAAATTTCTCAACAGGGGTCCTAAAATCTCTAATCATAAAGGCTGGCATTTACTGACTACCTTCTATTTATCAGGCAATTTACACACATTAAAACTACCTACAGTACTAAAATTTACTACCTACAACTGTACGACTTATAGGAAAGTAGGCAATATTATCCAGTCTTATAGATTAAAAACAGATTTAAGGAAAATAATTTTGCTAATAAGTACTGGAGGTGAGTTCTAAATTCAGGGCTATTAACACAGGTAAACAATAAGTCTGTTTCTCTGTATCTCACTGTCTTCCCTGAGTATGATATAATGAAAATGGTTTTCCAAAGCTTGTGCTTCGGCCTAAGTAGGAAAACAAATCTGAAATTTGTTTTAATTATGCCAAAATGCCTAAAGGACATCGTATGTTTATCTGTAATATGACTGCAGGCTATCTAAGATGTCACATTTCTTTACTTTTGATTGAAATTATATAAAATAATATGATAACAAGGATTACCTAATGCTTATTAAACACTCTTATAGCCCACTGCAGGTCTTTGATGAATAAAAAGAAAATATTACAAAATATTGGACCAGTTGGGTAAAAATTATAGTGATTCTTCATGATATAAACTGGGTATTATTGGGATAGGTCAGATGATCATGAACTCTAGGATTCCCAGATCGTATTATATACATTGTTGCTCCTGTATTTGCAACTTCTTTGTTCTCGCCAACTGAACATACACCAATCATCACATTAGCTCTCCTGATGTTTTGTTTATATGGCACCAACGCTGCAGTTATTTGGAAACCCCAGGTGATTGGATGAAGTTTTCCCTTTGTATTTGAAGGCTTGACATCAATTAATGCAACAAGAAAGTCATTAATTTAATAAATAATCACTGAAAATTCTCCCTTGCGCGGCCACTTCTAAATTTATCCGCAATTAAAGACATTCTTTTCTTTATTCATTTAGCTGTATTCATTGAGTACCTACTGTATGCTCAGCACCAGGCTGGGCTGGTACTGCAAAGATGAAGATGTCAAAGACCTTGCTTTTAAATCAAGATCTCACGAGTAAAGATATTTTAACGTTTGTTTCAGTTTGGTTTTTTTCCCCTTAACTGGGCCCCCAAACACTCTCTTTCTAGAAATTTACTTTACCTATTTCCTAATGAAACCAAGCTTTTCATTATTTTATTAAGGCATTTGTGCTTGTATTGTCTAAATGGCACCAGTTTTCAAAATACTTAGGAATATTATTCAGCACAAAAGATAAAATCATGTTTTAAAAACATAATTACCTTTTATGAGCTGTAGTAATAGGATTTATTTTACATATTTGTTTTATAATAGTATACAAACAAATGTTAGAAACAAAATATGGGTGGTTTGTTTTTTTTTAGTTAATACAATATTTTTTGGATCTCAATACTTTGGAGAAATGAGTTACTAGCATCTAACACTTGAAAGTATATACTACATTTCATTTGAACAGCCAATTTCCTAGAGCAGAATTAATATAAAATAAAAATTTTGGAGACTTTCTTTTTCTCTTTAAATTTTTATTAATAATTATTCTTAGTTTGCTTTTGGGAGTTGCAAATGTGTTTCAGTGTTTCCACATATAGAAAAATTTACTGAGTTAGTCCATAAATGCCCTCTTGTGACAGTCTCCAAAAATGCAACTGCCTTTTTCCCTATTTACTTTGTTTTTTCTAAAACAATTTAATATATCCAGGTTATAACTTTTTGATAGAAATGTTTTATATTTTACCTGATCAAATTAACTTATCTCTTTTTTAATAAGCTATGACTATGTCATGTTTTGAAATTGAGGCAGAAAACTTATGACAATACCATTCCCTGTGTTGGGTAATTATTGGAAAGACCTAGGAAAGATCTAATTCTACCATCACTTTATTCTACTTTGATGTACATGGTAAGAAAATAATAGATGCTTTGAAAAGATCCTATTTTCAACCTTTCTTGAGAACTTTTAGGGTCATAGCACCTTTCCCAATGTGATAGCTAAAAGATAAAGAATACATTAAATTAGCTTGAATCATTCTTTCATAAATTATTCATAATTTCTAACCAATCGTCTTTTATATTCATTGGTCATCCTGGATTTCCTAGAAGCAAATTTTACTATTCACATTTGGAAATGAAACAATTAATGATTAAAGCAGTTAAATAACTTGCCTAGAGACAAAAGTGAGTGCATCACTGTATGACCTGTGAGCCAACATGTGGCTTCCACGGGCTTTACACATAACTGTATTTGAAAGTCAGATGTCAGTGAACGCTTTTCAAAGAGCAAGTGATGTGTACTTCTTAAAATTTATTTCTAAAACTTTGTTTTAGGCCAAGAATACTGAACATAATTTCAAAACACAAAAAGAATATTGAAAAGGGTTTTCTTTCCAAGATTCATTCTACAGAGGTTTTCAATAAAGATATAAACATGAAATTTCTTCTTAAGAATATGATATAAAAAATAGAATATGCTATAACATAAAACTTTGAAATGACACAGACCTGTGTTTGGAAAAATTACTTGATTAAAAAAAAATAATCTGTTTCTTATTCTGAAAGATGGGAATAAGAATAACCTACCTCATAGGGTTTTAGTGAGATTTACATGAGATCATGTATATATCAATTTCCTTGCCCTTAGTAGAAGCTTAAAAATTATAGCCATTATTATTAGAAAAACAGCTTAAGTGTGAGTTGTAGACTCAAAAGAAAACACAATTTAACATTATTAAGTGGCTTTATTTAGATGGCCATATATCAATAACTGCTAATTCCTTATCTTTTAAATTTAAAAACAGTGTAATTATATATGGCATGCTTAATGTTCATAACAAATGAGAATAAGAAAATTCAATAATGTGAATTCTATTTATACTTTTATTGTTAACTTAAATAATTTATTTAAACTAAATTCTCTTGATAGCAAAATTGGATAACAAGGAGCAGAGAGCCACAGTTTTTTTTCCTGAAGCTGAAACAATCTTGAACTTACAAAGTCTTACCATAACCAACTGGGAACCAGTTGTAAAGAATAAAAGTCAGTGATCTATGATGGAATTCAGGGGCATCCTGGACAAAGGAATGTCAGAGGAGAAACCAGGGAACTGGCATGCTTGTCATTCTCACCTTCAGGAGGGAAACCTTGGGAGCAACAGAACACTAAATCACTCAGTTTGGAAATGGACACAATATATTTTCCAGAGCTACCAATGCAATGTGATTTTCCTATTTGGGGATCCCTTGCAAATAATCATGTTTTTTAATTTTACAATCATATATGAATTTCAAACCAGAGTGCAAGATATTGCAAGAAAATAATTCTCAGTTATGATACGTGAAAAGGTCCCTCATCCCAAAAGTAACCTTTGACATCCTTTTTTTCCTCACTTCTCATACTCAATGTATTGCCATTCTTGTAAATTTTACTTCCTAAATACATCTTGAATCTTCCCCCTCCTCCCCACATTTACCGTTACCACCCTAGTTGATGATACCATCATCTTTCTTCTGGGTTATTATAAGAGCCTCCAAAACAGTATTCCTAATTCTACTCTGCTTCCCCATTACCACCCCTTCTCCCCCTCACCCCAAACACAGGCTCTGAATTCTTTCTCCAAATTACAGTCAGGGTGATTTTTTTTTTACCACAAATATGATGAAATAATGCATTAGTTAAGAACTTTCAAACATTTTCTATGACACATAGAACCCTAACATTGCATAAAATCTCTGCCTGATCATCCTTGTCTACTTCTCCAATCTTGTGTCTAACCAC